>NW_027136972.1:300000-444707 GCF_040869045.1 Eurosta solidaginis
AACAACATACAGTGCCAGTGATAAATAATATGATGCATAGATTTGCAATCAATTTTCGCGATATCGAGGATTCGGTTAGATCTTTTGACGGCACAGATAAACTACCTGTTGAAATTTGGGTTAACGAGTTCGAAGAAACCTCCGCATTAATGTACTGGGATGAATTCCAAAAATTTGTTTTCGCAAAAAAGTCATTAAAAGGCCTTGCAAAGTTATTTATTTCTACTGAGAGGGGAATAACTTCTTGGGATAAATTAAAACAAGGTTTGTTAAGCGAATTCAAAACAAATACAAACAGTGCGCTGCTACATAAGCAACTATCAGAGCGTAAGATGAGTAAAGAAGAAAGTGTACAAGAGTATTTTTTTAAAATAAAAAACATTGCATCGCGAGGAAATGTGGAATAAAGAGCACTTATAAATAAAACTATTTTGTATGGTGTAGAAAATGTTAAAGAGTTCAAACAAAAATTAAAAAGCTATGAAATATTTCGTGAAAAAAACAAATATACGGTGAATCCTAATACAAAGGAAAGCGTAAAGAAAGAGAACGGACAAAGAGAAAATATAGATAGAAGTGTTAAAAGAGATCTGGTTTGCTTCAATTGTGGTGAAAAAGGCCATAAATCTGGTGATTGCAAAAACAAAAGCAGAGGCACAAAATGTTTCAAGTGCAACGAATTCGGTCATATAGCCAAAAATTGTGCAGTAAATAAAAGCGAAAATCCAAAACCTAATGTGCGCTGTGTTAATTCGAAAGTCGGCTTAATGAATAAAGTTATTCATTTTGGCAAACAAAAGTGCGTTGCTCTGATTGACACTGGAAGCAAGTTCAACATAATGAGTGAGAATATTTACAAAAATCTAAATGAACCAAATATTGTGCGGTCTAATATTTACTTGGCGGGATTTGGTTTAAATACCAACGAAAACAAAATAAAGCCAATTAGAGTATTAGAACAATCAGTCGAAATTGACGGTGAAGTGTATAACGTAAATTTCCATATTGTACCGACTAAATGTATGAACGTAGATATAATAATTGGGGAAGAATTTTGCTCACAAGTTGAAATAACAATCAATCACGACGGAATTGAAATTCAAAAAATGTGTGATGAGCAAATAGAAACAGCTCCTATAATGAAAATTGATATCACACGTGATCACAAAAATTTTATTATTGGTGAAACCGCAAGCAAATAAGCAAAGCAAAAAGTGATTAAAATGATTAAAGCCTACAAACCAAATCAATGTAAAACAACTCAGATAAAGATGCATATTGTGTTGAGTGATGATACTCCGATTTTCGCAAAACCGCGAAGATTACCATTTAAAGAAAGGTGTGTCGTAGACGATCAGGTTGACCAGTGGTTAAGTGATGGTGTTATTGAACATCCTGAATCTGAATTTAGTAGTCCGGTCGTGCTGGTTAAAAAACGTGATGGTACACCGCGACTGTGCATTGGCTATAGAAGAATTAATTAATAAAGTTATAGTTAAAGATCGGTTTCCACTTCCACTAATCGAAGATCATCTTTATCGTCTACAAAATGGTAAAGTGTTCAGTACAATTGACTTGAAAAATGGTTTTTTTCATGTACCCGTTGCGGAATCGAGTTGTAAATACACATCGTTCGTAACCCATAATGGACAATACCAGTTTTGTAAGGTACCTTATCGAATTCGCCGGGAGTTTTTCAAAGACATGTGAATACGATTTTTCGAGAGCTGACGCGCAATGTCATAGCCTTACCGTATGTTGATGACGTGATAATTCCTTCTGAAAATGAAATACAAGCTCTAAGAAATTTAGAAACGGTTTTACGTGTATGCGAAGAATATGGACTTCAACTAAACTTGAAAAAATGCCAGTTTTTAATGAAAAGTGTAGAGTTTCTCGGACATGTTGTTGAAAATGGACAAATATCGCCATCACCAATGAAGGTGGAAGCATTACGTAAGTTTAAAATACCTTAAACTCTAAAAAAACTAGAAAGTTTCCTTGGACTAGCGGGTTACCTTAGAAAGTTTATACCCAATTTTTCAATAGTTGCAAAACCTTTATCCGATTTAAAGAAACAAAATTCTAAATTTAAAATCGGAAGCGAACAAATTGACGCTTTCAATAAATTAAAGATACTTTTGGGTGAAAAGCCAGTGTTAAATATTTTTAGCAAAATTGTGAAACCGAAGTGCATTCAGACGTATTTATTGATGGTTACGGCGCTGTATTACTTCAAAAATCAGGCGAAGATGGACAGTTGCATCCGGTTTATTATATGAGTCGAAAAACAACTGACGCAGAAAGAAAGTACACTAGTTATGAGCTTGAAATATTAGCTGCAATCGAAGCACTTAAGAGGTTTAGGGTATATCTGTTAGGTACTCACTTCAAACTAGTAACAGATTGCAACGCTTTCACAAAAACTTTAGAAAAAAAAGATCTGTGTACTAGAGTCGCGAGATGGATTTTGTTTTTAGAAGAATACGACTTCACTGTAGAGCATCGTGCGGGCTCGCAGATGAAGCATGTAGATGCCCTTAGCCGCTACGCAGTTATGGCTATTGGCGAAGATAGCATTATTTCAAAAATACAGAAGGCACAACAAGACGATGATTTAAAAGAAATCACTAAATTATTACAGAATAAGCATACGCATGATGATTATTTTATGAAAGGTGGCGTAATATACAAAACAAAAAATGACGAAGAACTGGTGGTTGTACCTAAAAATAAGCAACGTGAGAATACGACAGGCACACGAGAAAGGGCATTTTGGTATTAAAAAGACGAAGGAGTTGGTATGCAAAGAATTTTTTATACCGAAGATCGACGAAAAAAATACAAAAACATATTTCCAATTGCATTCCGTGTATACTTGTTAATCGAAAGCAAGGTAAGCAAGAAGGTGAATTACATCCGCTAGATAAAGGGGATACACCCCTTCACACCTACCACATCGACTTTCTTGGTCCACTAGAAACAACTTCCAAGCAGTACAAGTACATCTTTGCAATTATCGATTCATTTACGAAGTTCCGCTGGATATATCCAACGAAAAGTACAACAGCCAACGACGCTATTACCAAACTACGAGCACAAAGCATGATTTTCGGCAATCCGTATCAAATTGTTTCTGACAGAGGATCTGCTTTTACTTCTGAAGAATTTTTAAAATATTGTCCAGAAGAAAACATCAAACACATAAAAATTACAACCGGTCTGCCTAGAGCGAACGGGCAAATCGAACGTCTTAATTCAACGATTATAACAGTTTTATCGAAGCTTAGTATAGAAGACCCAGCGAAATGGTTTAAAAACGTCGACAAACTTCAACAAGTTTTAAACTCAACATTCTGCAGAAGCGTTAACACTACTCCGTTTGAACTACTTATTGGTACAAAAATGCGAACAATGGAAGACTTAGAAATAAAAAATCTGATCGAAAACGAAATGATATTAAACTTCAGCGAAGACCGTTGCCAAATGAGACGACAAGCAAAACAACAAATATTAAAAATTCAACATGAAAACAAAAAAACATATAATCTTCGACGAAAAACACCGGTACGTTATAAACACGGTGACATTGTTGCTATTAAAAGAACTCAATTTGGAGGTGGCTAAAAGCTAAAGCCTAAATACTTGGGTCCTTATAAAGTCGTGAAAGAAAAACACAACGGCACCTATGATGTTGTAAAAATTGGTAAAGACGAAGGGCCAAAACAAACAACCTCATGCGCCGAATATATGAAAGCCTGGTCCACTATATAAAACGACATTACATTCGGGTCGAATGCTTCGTAGGATGGCCGATTGTGGGGCGTACATCTGGCACCATATCTCTACTTCAAACATCTGGTAACCTTGATGCTTAGTGTAACAAAATGACAAGAGAACAATAAAAGAAGAAGCCGAAAGAAGAGTTGAGTCGTGTACGAGCCGGTGATCAAAGCATTTGAAATTTAATCAATTCCTATAAAACTACAAAATACTTGTTAAAATACAATACATATTCTATTTCTTTATAACATTTATCATTCTTTTAATAAATAAATTACAATTTGTGTGAATTTAAAATCTAAACATTAAACTTAACCCACATATATTCTTTTATTTCAACTTAGCTTATTATTATTTAAATGCAACTTGATTGAATCGGAAAATTTCACTTTGTATATTAAACGAAAAAACGTCGCTTGATTTTAGGTGAAAACGGCAACCGGCATCATGGCGGCCGTATATATTAATACGCTAACAAAATTTCCATACAATCATTTGATAGGCTATTTCGCATACTTAGCATACGTAAAATCATATAAAAGTTATATTAAACGATTCGTATGGATCAACCGCAGTGCATAGGCCTATTTTTGTTAACAAATATTTCTCTATTTGTTTATAATTAATAGAAAAAGTTTTTTGTAAATTCGAAAAATTCATACAAATATCGAAATTCATTTTCGTGCACAAGCTTGCCATCTTTGGGAACAATTATCTAAGTGTTCTAATGCGTATTTCAAAGACCTAAAGCTTTATGTATCCCCGCTAAATTCGAAAGCACAAAAGTTTCACCTACATACAAATATGGTTTCCCATTGTTACTACTTACCTATAATAGCCTCTACCAAAATCCTAAAAAATTGTTCCAAAATATGTTGTAGCGTACCAAAAAATCTTAAATAGATATAATTTTTGACTGGTCCATTTTTTGTGGCAACTTTCACTTACACGTAAATACATTAGCCTTTATTTAATAGATTCTTTGTTTTTTATTTTAGTTGTTTTCAAAAAAACATGAAATCACAAATTATGAGTTAACTTTTGTTGAAACTAACTAAATTCATTTATAAAAATTAATGGCAAATATGCCCGAAAATGTTTTTGCATTTGCAGATTTAATCCTCATTTTAAATAAAGTACGTCTTATACTGAACAAAACACAAAAAATTTACAAAAATATAACATTAAATTTTTATATTATTTTTATGCTAATTTATTTTATTTCTTATTTTACTTTATTATATATTCTTTTATTTCAACTTAGTTTATTATTATTTAAATGCAACTTGATTGAATTGGAAAGTTTCACGTTGTACATTAAACGAAACAAAAAAAAGGTCCCAAAAACGTTTTTGATTTTAGGTCAAAGCGGCAACCGGCATCATAGCGGCCGTTTTACGTAGGCAGTATATTACCCACTATCTATATATTAATACGCTAACAAAGTTTGCATACAATCAATTGACAGGTTGTTTCGCATACTTAGCATACGTAAAATCATATAAAAGTTATATGAATCGATTCGTATTGATCAGCCGCAGTGCATAGGCCTATTTTTGTTAATAAATATTACTCTATTTGTTTATAATTAATAGAAAAGTTTTTTGTAGACTCGAACAATTCATACAAATATCGAAATTCATTTTCGTGCACAAGCGCTCCATCTTTGGGAACAATTATCTAAGTGTTCTAATGCGAATTTCAAAGACCTAAACCTTTATGTATCCCCGCTAAATTCGAAAGCACAAATGTTTCACATACATACAAATATGGTTTCCCATTGTTACCACTTACCTATAATAGCCTCTACCAAAATCCTAAAAAAGTGTTCCAAAATAATTTGTAGCGTACCAAAAATCTTAAATAGAATTAATTTTTGACCGGCCCAATTTCACTTACACGTCAATACATAAGCCTTTATTTAATAGATTGTTTGTTTTTTATTTTAGTTGTTTTCAAAAAAACATGAAATCACAAATAGTCAGTTAACTTTTGTTGAAACTAACTAATTTATTTATAACAATTAATGGCATATTTGCCCGAAAATGTTTTTGCATTTGCAGATTTAATCCTCATTTTAGATAAAGTACGTCTTATACTGAACAAAAAAAAAGTTACAAAAATATAACATTGAATTTTTTATATTCCTTTTTTGCTAATTTATTTTATTTCTTATTTCATTTCTTAATTTATTTTATTATATTTTCTCTTATTTCAAATTGGAAAGTTTCACGTTGTATATTAAACGAAACAAAAAAAAGGTCCCAAAAACGTTTTTGATTTTAGGTCAAAGCGGCAACCGGCATATAGCGGCCGTATTATATTGGCAGTATGTTACCCACTATCTACATATTAATACGCTAACAAAATTTCCATACAATCAATTGACAGGCTGTTTCGCATACTTTGCATACGTAAAATCATATAAAAGTTATATGAATCGATTCGTATGGATCAGCCGCAGCGCATAGGCCTATTTTTGTTAACAAATATTACTCTATTTGTTTATAATTAATAGAAAAAGTTTTATGTAAATTCGAACAATTCATAAAAATAACGCCTTTGAGAGCCAAGCACAGTTAGATGTAGTTTACACTGACTTTTCTAAGGCATTCGACAAGGTAGACCACTCCATTCTCTTGGAAAAACTCAAAGCATTCGGTATTAACGGAAACCTTCTAGATTTTTCTCAAGTTTTCTTTTGGAACGAAAACTTTTCGTCCAAATGGAATCCGCTAGATCTCAAACTTACCTACATGCCTGGTCAGGTATCCCCCAAGGTACACATCTTGGGCCTCTCCTCTTTTTACTATTTATTAATGACCTTCCTGATCAATTTTGAACTGCGGATTGTGTTATGTTTGCTGATGATGTTAAATTATTTCTAAAAATTCAAAATACAATTGACTGTTCTAGTCTTCAGTCTGATCTAAATAATCTCTAATTGGTGTATATTAAATCATCCCCATCTAAATGTTAGTCAATGTTGCGTTATCACGTTTGTTAAAAAGTCTAAGACAGTGACTTGTGACTATGTCCTAAATGGACAAAAATTGTGCCGTAAAGATAATATTAAGGATCTAGGGGTTATTTTCGACTCTAAGTTGACCTTTTCCAACCATGTAGACTTTGTGGTGTCGAAGTCTTTTTCTATGATTGGTTTCATACGCAGAAACACTGTGGATTTTGTTGACCCACTTACTCTCAAAGCGCTGTATATATCTTTAGTGCGTAGTCATTTGGACTATTGCTGTATAATTTCGAACCCTTACTATCAAAATCTTACTTCTATAATTGAAAAGGTGCAAAGGGTTTTCACAAGAATGGCTTTGCGTCCTCTGTCATGGCCTGATGGGCTTCCAAACTATATTGGCAGACGCAAGTTGCTAGGTCTACAATGTTTGGAAGATAGAAGGGATTATTTATCTATTATTTGTATGTATAATGTGATGAATTCTAGAATCAACTGTGAACTCATTTCTAATTTAATACATGTTCACTCATCAAGTCTTAATTTAAGGACAACTCGTTTATTCGATGTAATTTTTCATGCAGCTAATTATGGTTTCAATGAGCCAGATGCGTTCGAATATGCAATAAATATGCTAAAAATTTGAATTTCAGTTTAGAGATAAGTAGCTTTAAGACTAGTCTCTTTATACTTTTTAATTAATGAGTATGTTAGAACTATTCGGTAGACAATAGTAAATAAATAAATATCGAAATTCATTTTCGTGCACAAGCACACCATCTTTGGGAACAATTATCTAAGTGTTCTAATGCGAATTTCAAAGACCTAAACCTTTATGTATCCCCACTAAATTCGAAAGCACAAATGTTTCACCTACATACAAATATGTTTTCCCATTGTTGCCTTTTACCCATAATAGCCTCTACCAAAATCTTAAAAAATTGTTCCAAAATAATTTGTAGCGTACCAAAAGATCTTAAATAGAATTAATTTTTGACCGGCCCATTTTTTCACTTACACGTAAATACATAAGTCTTTATTTAACAGATTCTTTGTTTTTTATTTTAGTTGTTTTCAAAAAAACATGAAATCACAAATAATGAGTTAACTTTTGTTGAAACTAACTAATTTATTTATAACAATTAATGGCAAATTTGCCCGAAAATGCTTTTGCATTTGCAGATTTAATCCACATTTTAGATAAAGTACGTCTTATACTGAACAAAAAAAAAGTTACAAAAATATAACATTAAATTTTTATACTCAGTTGAGCAGAGCTCACAGAGTATATTAACTTTGATTGGATAACGATTGGTTGTACAGGTATAAAGGAATCGAGATAGATATAGACTTCCATATATCAAAATCATCAGAATCGAAAAAAAATTTGATTGAGCCATGTCGGTCCGTCCGTCCCTTAACACGATAACTTTAGTAAATTTTGAGGTATCTTGATGAAATTTGGTATGTAGGTTCCTGAGCACTTCGCTATTTAAAATGAACAATATCGGACTATAACCACGCCCACTTTTTCGATATCGAAAATTTCGAAAAACAGAAAAAGTGCGATAATTCATTACAAAAGACGGATAAAGCGTTGAAACCTGGTAGGTGAGTTGAACTTATGACGCAGAATAGAAAATCAGTAAAATTTTGGACAATGGGCTTGGCACCGCCCGCTTTTAAAAGAAGGTAGTTTAAAAGTTTTGCAAGCTGTAATTTGGCAATCGTTGAAGATATCATTATGAAATTTGGCAGAAACGTTACTCCTATTACTATATGTATGCTTAATAAAAATTATAAAAATCGGAGAACGACCACGGCCACTTCTAAAAAAAATTTTTTTAAAGTCAAATTTTAACAAAAAATTTAATATCTTTACAGTATATAAGTAAATTATGTCAACATTGAACTCCAGTAATGATATGGTGCAGCAAAATGCAAAAATAAAAGAAAATTTCAAAATGGGCGTGGCTCCGCCCTTTTAAATTAAATTTGTTTAGGATATTTTTAATGCCATAAGTCGAACAAAAATTTACCAATCCTTGTGAAATTTGGTAGCGGCTAAGTTTCTGGGACTATAACTTATTCCTGTGAGAAAGGACGAAATCGGTTGAAGCCGCACCCAGTTTTTATACACAGTCGACCGTCTGTCCTTCCGCTCGGCCGTTAACACGATAACTTGAGCAAAAATCGATATATCTTTACTAAACTCAGTTCACGTACTTATCTGAACTCACTTTGTATTGGTATAAAAAATGGCCGAAATCCGACTATGACCGCGCCCACTTTTTCGATATCGAAAATTACCAAAAACGAAAAAAAAACCATAATTTTTTCCAAATACGAAAAGAGGGATGAAATATGGTATTTGGATTGGCTTATTGGCGCAAAATATAAATTTAGAAAAAACTTTGTAAAATGGGTGTGACACCTACCATACTAAGTAGAAGAAAATGAAAAAGTTCTGCAGGGCGAAATAAAAAACCTTTGAAATCTTGGCAGGAATACTGTTAGCGGTATCCAACAGATGATGTTCTGGGTCACCCTGGTCCACATTTTGGTCAATATCTGGAAAACGCCTTCACATATACAACTACCACCACTCCCTTTTAACATCCTCATTAATACCTTTAATTTGATACCCATATCGTACAAACACATTCTAGAGTCGCCCCTGGTCCACCTTTATGGCGATATCTCGAAAAGGCGACCACCTATAGAACTAACGCCCACTCCTTTTTAAAAAGACTCATTAACACCTTTCACTTGATACCCATATCGTACAAACAAAGTCTAGATTCACCCCTGGTCCACCTTTATGGCGATATCTCGAAAAGGCGACCACGTATACGACTACCACCACTCCCTTTTAAAACCCTCATTAATACCTTTAATTTGATACCCATATCGTACAAACTTATTCTAGAGTCAACCATGGTCCACCTTTAGGGCGATATCTCGAAAAGGCGTCCACCTATAGAACTAAGGCCCACTCCCTTTTAAAATACTCATTAACACCTTTCATTTGATACCCATATCGTACAAACAAAGTCTACAGTAACCCCTGGCCCACCTTTATGGCGATATAACGAAAAGGCGTCCACCTATAGAACTAAGGCCCACTCCCTTTTAAAATGCTCATTACCCCTTTCATTTGATACCCATATCATACAAACAAATTCTAGAGTCACCCGTGGTCCACCTTTATGGCGCTATCTCGAAACGACGTCCACCTATGGAACTAAGGATCACCCCTTTTAAAATACTCATTAACACCTTTCATTTGATACCCATATCGTACAAACAAATTCTAGAGTCACCCCTGGTCCACCTTTATGCCGATATCTCGAAAAGGCGACCACCTATACAACTACCACCACTCCCTTTTAAAACCCTCATTAATACTTTTAATTTGATACCCATATCGTACAAACACATTCTAAAGTCACCCATGGTCCACCTTTATGGCGATATCTCGAAAAGGCGTTCACCTATAGAACTAAGGCTCAGTCCCTTTTAAAATACTCATTAACACCTTTCGTTTGATACCCATACTGTACAAACGCATTCTAGAGTAACCCCTGGTACACATTTATGCCGATATCTCGAAAAGGCGACCACCTATACAACTACCACCACTCCCTTTTAAAACCTTCATTAATACCTTTAATTTGATACCCATATCGTACAAACACATTCTAGAGTCACCCATGGTCCAGCTTTATGGCGATATCTCGAAAAGGCGTTCACCTATAGAACTAAGGCCCACTCCCTTTTAAAATACTCATTAACACCTCTCGTTTGATACCCATATTGCACAAACACATTCTAGAGTCACCCCTGGTCAACCTTTATGCCGATATCTCGAACTATACAACTACCATCACTCCCTTTTAAAACCCTCATTAATACCTTTAATTTGATACCCATATCGTACAATCACATTCTAGAGTCACCCATGGTCCACCTTTATGGCGATATCTCGAAAAGGCGTTCACCTATGGAACTAAGGCCCACTTCCTTTTAAAATACTCATTAACACCTTTCGTTGGATACCCATATTGCACAAACACATTCTAGAGTCACCCCTGGTCCACCTTTATGCCGATATGTCGAAAAGGAGACCACCTATACAACTACCACCACTCCCATTTAAAACCCTCATTAATACCTTTAATTTGATACCCATATCGTACAAACACATTCTAGAGTCACCCCTGGTCCACCTTTATGGCGATATCTCGAAAAGGCGTCCACCTATAGAACTAAGCCCCACGCCCTTTTAAAATACTCATTAACACCTTTCGTTTGATACCCATTTTGCGCAAACACATTCTAGAGTCACCCTGGTCCACCTTTATGCCGATATCTCGAAAAGACGACCACCTATACAACTAACACCATTCCCTTTTAAAACCCTCATTAATACCTTTAATTTGATACTCATATCATACAAACACATTCTTGAGTCACCCATGGTCCAGCTTTATGGCGATATCTCGAAAAGGCGTTCACCTATAGAACTAAGGCGCACTCCCTTTTAAAATACTCATTAACACCTTTCGTTTGATACCCATATTGCACAAACACATCCTAGAGTCACCCCTGGTCCAATTTTATGCCGATATCTCGAAAAGGCGACCACCTATACAACTACCACCACTCCCTTTTAAAACCCTCATTAATACGTTTAATTTGATACCCATATCGTACAAACACATTCTAGAGTCACCCAGGGTCCACCTTTATGGCGATATCTCGAAAAGGCGTTCACCTATGGAACTAAGGCCCACTTTTTTTTTTAAATACTCATTAACACCTTTCGTTGGATACCCATATTGCACAAACACATTCTAGAGTCACCCCTGGTCCACCTTTATGCCGATATCTCGAAAAGGCGAACACCTATACAACTACCACCACTCCTTTTAAAACCCTCATTAATACCTTTAATTTGATACCCATATCGTACAAACACATTCTAGAGTTACCCCTGGTCCACTTTTATGGCGATATCTCGAAAAGGCGTCCACCTATAGAATTAAGCCCCACGCCCTTTTAAAATACTCATTAACACCTTTCGTTTGATACCCGTATTGCACAAACACATTCTAGAGTCACCCCTGGTCCACCTTTATGTCGATATCTCGAAAAGACGACCACCTATACAACTACCACCACCCCCTTTTAAAACCCTCATTAATACCTTTAATTTGATACCCATATCGTACAAACACATTCTAGAGTCAACCCTGATCCACCTTTATGGCGATATCCCTAAATGGCGTCCACCTATAGAACTAGGGCTCACTCCCTCATAAAATACTCTTTAAATTCATTTGATACACATGTCATACAAACACATTCCAGGGTTACGCTCGGTTCATTTTCCTACATGGTTAATTTCCCTAACGTTGTCACCATAGCTCTCAACTGAGTATGTAATGTTCGGTTGCACCCGAATTAAGCCTTCTTTACTTGTTTATATTGCCTTTTATGCTAATTTATTTTATTTCTTATTTTATTTTATTATATATTCTCTTATTTCCAATTTGATTTATTTTTATTTAAATGCAACTTGACTGAATCGGAAAGTTTCACGTTGTATATTAAACGAAAAAAAACGTCCCTAGATTTTATGTGAAAACGGCAACCGGCATCATGGCGGCCGTATTGCATAGGCAGTATATTACCCACTATCTATATATTAATACGCTAACAAAATTTCCACACAATCAATTGACAGGCTGTTTCGCATACTTAGCTTACGTAAAATCATATAAAAGTTATATGAATCTATTCGTATTGATCAGCCGCAGTGCATAGGCCTATTTTTGTTAACAAATATTACTCTATTTGTTTATTATTAATAGAAAAAGTTTTTTGTAAATTAGAACAATTCATACAAATATCGAAATTCATTTTCGGGCACAAGCGCGCCATCTTTGGGAACAAATATCTAAGTTTTCTAATGCGAATTCCAAAGACCTAAAACTTTATGTATCCCCGCTAAATTCGAAAAAACAAATGTTTCACCTACATACAATTATGGTTTCCCATTGTTGCCACTTACCTATAATAGCCTCTACCAAAATCCTAAAAAATTGTTCCAAAATAATTTGTAGCGTACCAAATAATCTTTAATAGAATTAATTTTTTACCGGCCCATTTTTTGTGGCAAATTTCACTTACACGTAAAGATATAAGCCATTATTTAACAGATTCTTTGTTTTTTATTTTAGTTGTTTTCAAAAAAACATGAAATCGCAAATAATGAGTTAACTTTTATTGAAACTAACTAATTTATTTATAAAAATTAATGGCAAATTTGCCCGAAAATGTTTTTGCATTTGCAGATTTAATCCTCATTTTAGATAAAGTACGTCTTATACAAAAATATAACTTAAAATTTTTTATATTGCCTTTTATGCTAATTTATTATATTTCTTATTTTATTTTATTATATATTCTTTAATTTCAACTTAGCTTATTATTATTTAAATGCAACTTGACTGAATCGGAAAATTCCACGTTGTATATTAAACGAAAAAAAACGTCCCTAGATTTTATGTGAAAACGGCAACCGGCATCATGGCGGCCGTATTGCCTAGGCAGTATACTACCCACTATCTATATATTAATACGCTAACAAAATTTCCACACAATCAATTTACAGGCTGTTCGCATACTTAGCATACGTAAAATCATATAAAAGTTATATGAATCGATTCGTATGGATCAGCCGCAGTGCATAGGCCGAGTTTTGTTAACAAATTTTACTCTATTTGTTTGTAATTAATAGAAAAAGTACATACAAATATCGAAATCCATTTTCGTGCACAAGCGCGCCATCTTTGGGAACAATTATCTAAGTGTTCTAATGCGAATTTCAAAGACCTAAACCTTGATGTATCCCCGCTAAAATCGAAAGCACAAATGTTTCACCTACATACAAATATGGTTTCCCATTGTTGCCACTTACCTGTAATAGCCCCTACCAAAATCCTAAAAAAATTGTTCCAAAATAATTTGTAGCGTACCAAAAAATCTTAAATAGAATTAATTTTTGACCGGCCCATTTTTTGTGGCAAATTTCACTTACACGTAAATACATAAGCGTTTATTTAACAGATTGTTTGTTTTTTATTTTAGCTGTTTTCAAAAAAACATGAAATCACAAATAATGAGTTAACTTTTGTTGAAACTAACTAATTTATTTATAACAATTAATGGAAAATTTGCCCGAAAATGTTTTTGCATTTGCAGATTTAATCCTCATTTTAGATAAAGTACGTCTTATACTGAACAAAACAAAAAAAAAATAGTTACAAAAATATAACATTAAATTTTTATACTCAGTTGAGACGAGCTCACAGAGTATATTAAGTTTGATTGGATAACGGTTGGTTGTACAGGTATAAAGGAATCGAGATAGATATAGACTTCCATATATCAAAATCGAAAAAACATTTGATTGAGCCATGTCCGTCCGTCCGTCCGTCCGTTACCACGATAACTTGAGTAAATTTTGAGGTATCTCGATGAAATTTGGTATGTAGGTTCCTGAGCAGAGAGTTCAGATCCCTATTTAAAATGAACGATATCGGACTATAACCACGCCCACTTTTTCGATATCGAAAATTTCGAAATACCGTAAAAGTGCAATAATTCATTACCAAAGACAGATAAAGCGATGAAGTTTGGTAGGTGAGTTGAACTTATGACACAGAATAGAAAATTAGTAAAATTTTGGACAATGGGCGTAGCACCGCCCACTTTTGAAAGAAGGTAATTAAAAATTTTGCAAGCTGTAATTTGGCAGTCGTTGAAGATATCATGATGAAATTTGGCAGGAACGTTACTCCTATTGTACGCTTAATAAAAAATTAGCAAAATCGGAGAAGGACCACGCCCACTTAAAAAAAAAATTTTTTTAGAGTAAAATTTAAAAAAAAATTTTATATCTTTACAGTATATAAGTAAATTATGTCAACATTCAACTCCAGTAATGATATGGTGCAACAAAATACAAAAATAAAAGAAAATTTCAAAATGAGGGTGCTCCGCTCTTTTTCATTTAATTTGTCTAGGATACTTTTAATGCCATAAGTCGAACAAAAATTTACCAATCCTTTTGAAATTTGTTAGGGGCATAGATTTTATAACGTTAACTGTTTTCTGTGAAAATGGGCGAAATCGGTTGAAGCCACGCCCAGTTTTTATAAACAGTCGTCCGTCTGTCCTTCCGCATAGCCATTAACACGATAACTAGAGCAAAAATCGACATATCTTAACTGAACTTAGTTCACGTACTTATCTGAACGCACTTTATCTTGGTATAAAAAATGAACGAAATCCGACTATGACCACGCCCACTTTTTCGATATCGAAAATTACGAAAAATGAAAAAAATGCCATAATTCTATACCAAATACGAAAAAAGGGATGAAACATGGTGACTGGATTGGTGATTGACGAAAAATATAACTTTAGAAAAAACTTTGTAAAATCAGTGAAACACCTACCATATTAAGTAGAAGAAAATGAAAAAGTTTTTCAGGGCAAAATCAAAAGCCCTTGTAGACATGGCAGGAATACAGTTCGTGGTATTACATATATAAATAAATTAGCGGTACCCGACAGATGATGTTCTGGGTAACCCTGGTCCACATTTTGGTCGATATCTCGAAAACGCCTTCACATATACAACTAAGGGCCACTCCCTTTTAAAACCCTCATTAATACCTTTAATTTGATACCAATATCGTACACACACATTCTAGAGTCACCCCTGGTCCACCTATATGGCGATATCTCGAAAAGGCGTCCACCTGTAGAACTAAGCCCCACGCCCTTTTAAAATACTCATTAACACCTTTCATTTGATACCCATATCGTACAAACATATTGTAACGAATTTACTTGCAATTCTTTTTATTTGGAATCTTCTGCTGAGTTCGAATCACTAAACTGTTGAATAAATAACTCCAATATTTAATAATGCAAAATGGCCTTTATTAAAGTACTTCACAATAACACTCAATGAATAGCTTGCTTAATAACCAAACTGATTGGTAGCTCAAATTATACTTCTCTTTGCCTCTACTGTCGCGCCTTTTATACTTTTTGATTTCTCATTGCATACTTCCAGGCTTTTCTATTCCAGAACTTACTAGTTTGCTTCAGCTACAAAATCGGCAGCCACAACTACGTTTCATTTGAGTAATACTTGCACAAATTATTGCCCTCTCTTGTGACAACTCAGATAAGATATATGCATGTGTTTGTGCATTGGTTCTCCGTATACGTACATATGTGTAGACGCAATTATTGATTCGTTTATGTAGATACATAATGATTGAATTATTGATGTGAATTCACGTCACTGCTTAACATCGGCTTAGAGATAGCAGCACCCCTTAATGTTGCTAATATTCGTAACACTGCCCTTCACCTAAGTCTGATCGTCCCGATCAGACAAATCTCTCGATCTAAACGCTGCTAACCTCTCCAAATGAACCACTTTCATTTTGGTTCGTGGTTTGGTAGTAGTTTGTATGCGGTACACTACATCGTTGATCCGTTTTACAACTTTGTATGGGCCTTCCCAGTTACACTGCAATTTGAGGACAAATCTTTTTTTCGTTGTGGGTTGTACAGCAGCACCAAATCTCCTTCCTGAAACCCTTCCGAATTAATTGCTTTATCGTACTTCGCTTTCAACTTGTCACACATAATCTTTGCTCGTTGCCTTACCAGACCGTGTATCTCTCTCAGCTCTTCTTCCAAGACACCAGTGGATTTCTTGACATTCCTCTCCGCATCGGCATCTATCCCATACTTCAAATCAGCTGGCAGTCGAAGGTCATTGCCAAAAATCACCTTTGCGGGAGTTTGGCCCGTTGTGTCATGTACTACCGATCGGTAGGCCATCAAGAATAATGATATGTGTGTATCCCAGTCCTTACGGTACTTGTCTACTACTTTCCTCAAATGCTCCTCCAATGTTCTATTGAAACGTTCCACCATACCATCGGACTGAGGATGCAATGCTGTTGTCCGTGTTTTTCGAATGCCCAACTTCTGCACATTTCTTGGAACACAGCTGATTCAAAAATCCTGCCTTGGTCAGAATGTAACTCCACTGGTACACCATACCTTGCAACCCATTCGTTTTTAACCACTTCTGCTACTGTTTCTGCTTCTTGGTTTGGGACTGGGTATACCTCTGGCCATTTGCTGAAATAATCCATAACCACCAGTACGTATTTGTTTCCGCGGTTGCTAGTAGGAAATGAACCTGCGACATCCATGGCGATCCTTTCAAATGGTGCACCTGAAATATACTGCTTCATCTGGCCATGACTTCGGATTTTTGGCCCTTTCGCTCTGTTGCATACCTCGCAGTTGGCAATCCACTCGGTGACCGACTGAAGGCAACCAACCCAATAGAATCTCTGCTAAAATTTCTCGAGTGTCTTCGTGATTCCAAGATGACCTCCACTTGGACCATTGTGCAGCTCGCTGAGCACGTCAGGAATCCTCTTTCTGGGAACAACTATCAGTTTCTTCTTGCATTGACCATCTGCACTCTCCCATACTCGATGAAAGCAACCGGATATCAATTCTAAACTGTTCCACTGTGCCCAATATGACTTCGAAATGGGACTCTCTGCTGACATCTCCTCTCTGCTTGGTCTTTCGTTTCGTTCGAGCCCTTGCATAACATGTGACAAATCTATATCTTCTACCTGACACTTTCTTAGTTGTTCTATGTCCCATTCATCCGTGCACGTTATGGTCATTAGCCGGACATCTTTAATGTCTTCTTTAGCCTCGGCCTTTGAACAGTGCTTGCATTCCAAACTACATGGTCTTCGTGACATTGCATCGGCATTTCCATGGGTACTACCTTTTCGATGCTCAATGGAAATGTCATAGCTTTGTAGTCGCTCGAGGTCTGTCCTGACACGGAATCGCTGGCCGTAGAGGTATTTGTGAAAATGCTGTAATATGCAACTACTTTCTCCTGTCCATCGACCAGTTGTGATAAAACGCCTCCTATAGCATATCCACTCGCATCTGTATCTAGAATAAATGTTGGTCCTGGAATCGGATATGCTAACATTGGGGTAGTGCACAAACGCTCCTTCAATGTTTGGAAAGCCACTTCTTGCTCCTTCTTTATTCAAAAGCTTTGTTTTTTCTTGTAAGCTCATGGAGGCTATGGGCTACGCTGGAAAAATTTGATACAAATCGGCGGTAATATGTGCACAGCCCAAGGAAACTTCTCAATTCATGCAGATTCTGTGGTCTTGGCCAATCCTTTACTGCCTCTATCTTTTCGTTCGCTGTACGGATACCTTCTGTCGTTACCTTGTGACCCAAATAATTTACTTCCTTTTTAAACAGCGCACACTTATTGGGATTTAACTTCAGACCAGCGCCAGCTATTCTCTGGAAAACTTCATCTAAGTTTTTAAGATGTTCATCAAAGTTCTTGCCCAATACGATGATGTCGTCCAGGTACACCAAGCATGTTTTCCAATGTAGTCCTTTCAATACCTGATCCATGAGTCTGTCGAAAGTAGCTGGTGCATTACATAGTCCAAAGGGCATTACTGTAAATTGCCAAAGACCATCTCCAACGCTGAAGGCTGTTTTCTCTTTGTCTTCCTCCTTCACCTCCACTTGCCAGTAGCCGCTTTTCAAGTCCAGTGTAGAAAACCATTTCGTACCAGATAGCGAGTCCAGAGTGTCGTCAATTCTTGGCAATGGGTAGCTATCCTTTTTCGTAACGTCATTCAACTTCCGGTAGTCCACGCAAAACCTCATTTTTCCATCCTTCTTCTTTACAAGTACTACCGGTGAGCTCCAGGGACTAGCTGATGGTTCGATGATGCCACTGTCGCTCATTTCTTGTATAATTTGACTTACAACTTCCCGCTTCGCCAGTGGAACACTTCGCGGAGCTTGACGTATCGGCCTCGCGTCTCCAGTGTCAATTTGATGTTTCACAAAATTGGTGCGGCTTGGTTTGGAATCATACTGGTCAAATATGTTTGCGTACTTTAGGAGCAGTTGCTTTGCCTTACTCTGATAATCTTCCTCTAGCCCCTCCGTCCATGCCGTGATTTCATTTGAAAGATCAGTATTACTAGATGAAACGTGTTCCTGGAGCTGTTCACAGTTAATAATTACTTCAGCCTCTTGGCATCCTCCCAAAATAGCTCCTTTGGTCAGTTTGAGTGGTGACTTGAACTCACTGAGTACTCTTACCGTAATACGTCCATCTTGTTTTGTCATAGCCAGAGTTTTTCCTACAAGTATATTCGGTGCTGATTTGTTTGCTGCTTCGACAACCCACAATTTGTTTGTCCCACAATCTCCATCAACCTTTGCCCAGATGACTGCTTCTGATTTTGGTGGTATTTGCTGACTCTCTTCCACCAGCACTCGTTTACTGCTGTAGCCTCTCTCGTAGCCGAAATTAAGTGGCACATCCATGTTCTTATATCGCATAGTCTTGCTTTGCATATCGATTTTGATGCCTTGGTTGATTAAGAAGTCCACTCCAATTATGATTTCATCAACAATACCTGCCACTATAAAATTGTGTAATACCGCGACGTTCCCAATTGCTGCTTCACATTCTACTTCTCCAATTACCTGTGTGTCCTCTCCCGTGGCTGTGCGTAATCTTGCTCCAAGCAATGGTCTTATCTTTTTGTTGACTAAATCTGATCGAATGATGGAATGGCATGCACCGGTATCTACAGTCAGTAAACGTTCCTTTCCATCCACATGTCCTCCAACAGTAAGATTGCTCGATCTTCTTCCAATCTGCGAGATAGAGATTATGGGGCATTCAATTGCGGGATCCAGCTTCCGCCCCTTGCGGCTCACTCGATTTAGTTTAACGATTGATTGGTCTTGGAGATTTGCTCATCTCCTTCTGCTCTGCGTTTACGACCACCCACATTATTAGAACTGTTAGGGTTGGTGTTGCAATAACGCGCAATATACCCTGGCTTTCCACACTTAAAGCATTCGACTGCATCATTATTCTTCTGCTGCGTACCCTTCAATACTTCCAAAATTGCATCTACCCAGTCTGGCCTTCCACTTCCACGCGATGAGCTTTGTACGCTGGCTTACTCAAAAGTGACGCTGTTTCTTGAGTCAGTGCATGGGATACCGTTTCAGCGAATGTAGGTTTTGGTTTTGCATATGTCGCTCGCTTCGTTTCTACGTCCCGTATGCCATTTATGAAACTCTGGATTTTTACCCTCTCGGTGTACTCCACGGGTGCGTCCGCATTTGCCAAATATGCCAACCTTTCAACATCCGAGGCAAACTCCTGCAAAGTCTCATTCGCTCTTTGGTGACGGTTTTGCAACTCAATTTGGAATATCTGTTTTCTATGCTCGCTTCCATAACGTCTCTCGACAGCGGCCATCAATGCTTAATAGCTGTTCCGTTCGTACTCTGGAATACTCTGTAAGATTTCGGCAGCTGGTCCTTTCAATGCTACGAAGAATGCAGCAAATTTATTATCAGCATTCCAGTTGTTCACTGTTGCGGTCTTCTCAAATTGTAGCTTAAATACCTGGAAAGGAACAGAACCGTCAAAGGATGGTGTTTTTACCTTTGGATTACTCGCTAAAACTGCTGGACGATTTAGTTGTATCTGCTCGATACGTCCTCTCAAAGCATCCACCTCGGCCTCGATTTTATCCTGTCGACCACTGAAGCCTTCATGAAACTGGGTTAGTTTTTCTTCCATATGCGCTTCCAGTTTAGATGATATACGGAGTTCCTGCTCTTCTAGTTGTGTGGAGATCTGAGATGATATCTGTGCTGAAATTTGTCCCGACATTTCTGAAATACGCGTTTCTTGTACTTCAATCTTTGATGTTATACGTGTCTCTTGGGATTCCATCTGTGAAGACATATACGTTTTCTGTTCTCCCAGTTGAGTTTCCATCTTGGATGTAATCTGTGTCGACATTTCTGACATACGCGTTTCTTGTGCTTCAATCTTCCATGTTATGCGTGTCTCCTGCGATTCCAATTGTGATGACATGTTGATAGATATTTGTGATGACATTTCGGACATTTGTGCCGATATGGCAGCCAATATCATGTTCAGGTCTGTGTTCCCCATTGTCTGCGGTGTTTCATTTTTCTCTTCAATTTTTGTTGTTGTCTCGTCCCCATCAGGATAAAAGACATACTCGTCCACATCAATTCCCTCTGCTTCCATTGCCTCTCGTAGCCGTGCTTGAAGTTCGAGTTTAACGCCGCTTGTATTCAATCCACGGCTCTCCTACTCCTTCTTTAGTTGCTGGATCTTCAATTCACTGAACTTTGCCATGTCCTTGTTGTCTTCTGGAATTTATTCAACAATTCCCCTTCTGACACCAATTGTAACGAATTTACTTGCAATTCACCTTCATTTGGAATCTTCTGCTGAGTTCGAATCACTAAACTGTTGAATAAATAACTCCAATATTTAATAATGCAAAATGGCCTTTATTAAAGTAATTCACAATAACACTCAACGAATAGCTTGCTTAAGCAAACTGATTGATAGCTCAAATGAAACATCTCTTTGCCTCTACTGTGGCGCCTTTTATACTTTTTGATTTCTCATTGCATACTTCCAGGCTTTTCTACTCCAGAACTTACTAGTTTGTTTTAGCTACAAAATCTTGCACAAATTATTGCCCTCTTTTGTGACAACTCAGATAAGATATATGCATGTGTTTGTGCATTGGTTCTCCGCTGCTCGTATACGTACATATGTGTAGACGCAATTATTGATTCGTTTATGTAGATACATAATGATTGAATTAATGATGTGAATTCACGTCACTACTTAGCATCGGCTTAGAGATAGCAGCACCCCTTAGTTTTGCTAATATTCGTAACTGTTTAAGAGACTTAAACTATGACTTTTTTTCTTTCGTTTGTTTCATTAGCCATTGAGTGTGCTTGTAATTCTCAACTTGTTAGTGAAATATTCTAAAGATATAGTTTTAGTTTTTAATTTAAAATGGAGGTTCTTCGAGTAGAAGATGGGGTGCCAATACCTCAGAGCCCAGTGCTCGCCTCCATATCACATTTTTAAGGGTTCTTCAAATAGAAGATGAGGTGGCTCATTAGAGCGAAACCTCAGAGCCCCCAGTTCTCGCCCCCAATGAATAAATACAAGAGTTTCTTCAAATAGAAGATGAGGAGGCTCATTAGAGCGAAACCTCAGAGCCCCCAGTGCTCGCCTCCATATCACATTTTTTAAGGGTTCTTCAAATAGAAGATGAGGTGGCTCATTAGAGCGAAACCTCAGAGCCCCCAGTGCTTCCCGCAATGAATAAATACAAGAGGTTCTTCAAATAGAAGATGAGGAGGCTCATTAGAGCTAAACCTCAGAGCCCCCAGTGATCGCCTCCATATCACATTTTTTAAGGGTTCTTCAAATAGAAGATGAGGTGGCTCATTAGAGCGAAACCTCAGAGCCCCCAGTGCTCGCCCCAATGAATAAATACAAGAGGTTCTTCAAATAGAAGATGAGGTGGCTCCTTAGAGCGAAACCTCAGAGCCCCCAGTGCTCGCCCCCAATGAATAAATACAAGGGGTTTTTCAAAGCAAAACAAGGTGGCTCATCCCGCAGCCAATACCTTGGAGCCCCCAGTGCTCGCCCCTCAACGAATAAATACAAGGTGTAACAGGTACATAGTGACCTCTCTCTAAACAAATTTAAAAATAACAAACAAATACATTAAAATAAAGATATCATAAATAAGGTGTACCGATGCTTTGCATCGTCCCGTATTTTAAATACACCATAAACAAAGTAAAATAACATACAGTCCATTAAAATAGTAATTTATAAAATAAAAAGGATAATAAATTAAAAAAATGCTTGCTTGCAGTGGGCTTTGACCCCGCAACCCCAAACGTGTGAGTCGGGTACGTCATCCACTGTGCCACGACTCATACGCCTACAAGCACATCAAATTACTCCCTTATAACTCACACTAAACTGCTCGCCCTCAACTGCCCCACGCTTAGCTATGGTCCTTCGAGCCGGATTACCGGCTCCTATGGAATTACAACTAGACGACTAAGCCGTCTAGGGGGGAGCATGTTTAAGCGACTTAAACTATGACTTTTTTTCTTTAGTTTTAGTTTTAGTTTTTAATTTAAAATGGAGGTTCTTCGAGTAGAAGATGGGGTGCCAATACCTCAGAGCCCAGTGCTCGCCTCCATATCACATTTTTAAGGGTTCTTCAAATAGAAGATGAGGTGGCTCATTAGAGCGAAACCTCAGAGCCCCCAGTGCTCGCCCCCAATGAATAAATACAAGAGGTTCTTCAAATAGAAGATGAGGAGGCTCATTGGAGCGAAACCTCAGAGCCCCCAGTGCTCGCCTCCATATCACATTTTTTAAGGGTTCTTCAAATAGAATATGAGGTGGCTCATTAGAGCGAAACCTCAGAGCCCCCAGTGCTCGCCCCCAATGAATAAATACAAGAGGTTCTTCAAATAGAAGATGAGGAGGCTCATTAGAGCGAAACCTCAGAGCCCCCAGTGCTCGCCTCCATATCACATTTTTTAAGGGTTCTTCAAATATAAGATTACGTGGCTCATTAGAGCGAAACCTCAGAGCCCCCAGTGCTCGCCCCAATGAATAAATACAAGAGGTTCTTCAAATAGAAGATGAGGTGGCTCCTTAGAGCGAAACCTCAGAGCCCCCAGTGCTCGCCCCCAATGAATAAATACAAGGGGTTTTTCAAAGCAAAACAAGGTGGCTCATCCCGCAGCCAATACCTTGGAGCCCCCAGTGCTCGCCCCCCAACGAATAAATACAAGGTGTAACAGGTACATAGTGACCTCTCTCTAAACAAATTTAAAAATAACAAACAAATACATTAAAATAAAGATATCATAAATAAGGTGTACCGATGCTTTGCATCGTCCCGTATTTTAAATACACCATAAACAAAGTAAAATAACATACAGTCCATTAAAATAGTAATTTATAAAATAAAAAGGATAATAAATTAAAAAAAATGCTTGCTTGCAGTGGGCTTTGAACCCGCAACCCCAAACGTGTGAGTCGGGTACGTCATCCACTGTGCCACGACTCATACGCCTACAAGCACATCAAATTACTCCCTTATAACTCACACTAAACTGCTCGCCCTCAACTGCCCCACGCTTAGCTAGTAACAATATTCTAGAGTCACCCCTGGTCCAACTTTATGGCGATATCTCGACCACCTATAGAACGAAGGCTCATTCCCTTTTAAAAATACTCATTAACACGTTTCATTTGATACCCATATCGTACAAACAAAGTCTAGAGTCACCCCTGGACAACCTTTATTGCGATACCTCGAAAAGGCGTCCACCTATACAATTACCACCACTCCGTTTTAAAGCCCTCATTAATACCTTTACTTTGATACCCATATCGTACAAACACATTCTAGAGTCAACCCTGGTCCACCTTTATGAAGATATTTCGAAACGGCGTCGCCCTATAGAACTAAGACCCACTCATTTTTAAAATACTCATTAGCACCTTTCGTTTGATACCCATATTGTACAAACGTATTCTAGTGTCACCTCTGGTCCACCTTTATGGCGATATCTCGAAAAGGCGACCACCTATACAATTACCACCACTCCGTTTTAAAGCCCTCATTAATACCTTTACTTTGATACCCATATCGTACAAACACATTCTAGAGTCAACCCTGGTCCACCTTTATGAAGATATTTCGAAACCCACTCATTTTTAAAATACTCATTAGCACCTTTCGTTTGATACCCATATTGTACAAACGCATTCTAGAGTCACCCCTGGTCCACCTTTATGGCGATATCTCGAAAAAGCGACCACCTATACAACTACCACCACTCCCTTTTAAAACCCTCATTAATACCTTTAATTGGATACCCATATCTTACAAACAAATTCTAGGGTAACTCCTGGTCCACCTTTATGGCGATATCTCGAAACGGCGTCCACCTATGGAACTAAGGATCACTCCCTTTTAAAATACTCATTAGCACCTTTTTTTTTACCCATATTGTACAAACAAATTCTAGGGTCACCCCTGGTCCACCTTTATGGCGATATCCCTAAATGGCGTGCACCTATAGAACTATGGCCCATTCCCTCATAAAATACTCTTTAATGCCTTTCATTTGATACACATGTCATACAAACACATTCCAGGGTTTCCCTCGGTTCATTTTCCTACATGGTTATTTTCCTTTATGTTGTCACCATAGTTCTCAACTGAGTATGTAATGTAAGGTTACACTCGAACTTAACCTTCCTTACTTGTTTATATTGCCTTTTATGCTAATTTATTTTATTTCTTATTTTATTTTATTATATATTCTCTTATTTCAAATTGGTTTATTATTTTTTAAATGCAACTTGACTGAATCGGAAAGTTTCACGTTGTATATTAAACGAAACAAAAAAATGTCCCAAAAACGTTTTTGATTTTAGGTCAAAGCGGCAACCGGCATCATAGCGGCAGAATTGAATAGGCAGTATATTACCCACTATCTATATATTATTACGCTAACAAAATTTCCATACAATCAATTGACAGCCTGTTTCGCATACTTAGCATACGTAAAATCATATAAAAGTTATATGAATCGATTCGTATTGATCAGCCGCAGTGCATAGGCATATTTTTGATAACAAATATTACTCTATTTCGATGGCCCCGAGCAGCTTTGTACCAACTCGTTGCGAAGATTTTGTTTTATCTTATCTCGCGCTCAGTTCAGTAAACTGTCTCAACTCGCGTTCTCCGCTTCATTTTGTACTAACTCGTGAGTTACGTTCATTTCATCTCATCCCGAATGCTGCGATGTAAACTATCTCAACTCAATCGCGTCTTTTCATAATGTCTCAACTCCCGGCATTGCTTATATACTATCCCAACTAATTTTTTTGCAATTTTTATTTTGTTTATTTTTCAAATACATATTTCCATTGTGATTTATCTGAGAAAATCCCAAAGCAATCAAAAATATATTTATATATTTAGATATGTTTAAACCGAATAGATCAACTTAGTTTGAGAAAAATGTTCCGTTCTATTTTATCTCAACTCGCGTATACATGCCATGTAGGGGAATCAGTAACTAGTGAGACAAATTTCTGGTTCAGAACTAGATCTTAAGTGCCAAAAAAGAACTATTCCGACAGTAACTAGATTTTCTCTAGTTCAAAAATCTACAATTGACATCGCCATGTTTAATTCCCCAGTTGAAAGCATGCAAAAGAGATTGAGGGCGAACTACTGAATGTTTCTGAACTTGAATCGTAATTTTCTGAACTTGAATTGTAATTTTCTGAATATGAATTGTAACTTTCTGAATTTAAGCTGAAAAAGGTGTAGAAGCACGCTAGTTCAGAACTAGAGATTTTCCCTACAGGGTGCGTACAACGCGGCAAGACGTGTTTACGGTGAGAATCGTTATCGGTAAGAAAAAGTGCAGGTTTTGATTTTGTTGTGAACTTTTATAACCAAAATGGAATCGCCAATGCGTGATGTCGAAGATTCTTTTAATTTCCTAATTACTCCCCAAGTACAGCAAGTAGAAAACGTACAAGGTAAGTTGTAAATCAAGTTTTCCCACGCCGAAAATAATTGTCTAGATTTCTAAACTCGAAAGCCTCGTACATGCTTTTTTTCATACACTGGACAAAAAAAATTCGGTAAACGATACCGATTTTAATCTGTAGAGGCTACCGATCGCGAATAGGTAGACGCTACCGATTAAATCTGTTGAGGCAACAGATTAAATCTGTGGAGGCTACCGATTTTTTTCGGTAGACGCTACCGAAAATAAACTGTAGCCTCAACAGGTTTAATCGGTAGCCTCAACCGAAAATAAAATAAAAAATTTGCCGTACGGTTCCATCCATCCATCCGTCCGTCAGGCCGCCTTGCAGTCCATCTTCATATGTGTTTTTGGTATAATTTGTATTTGGATATAGATATTTTAGTGAAATTTAGCACACTATTCCCCCTGATCAGGACAGAGGTTTCTACAAAAATTGGGCGTAATCGGAATGTAGCCATGCATCTTTTTATATGTATATATAGAGCATTCCATATAAAACTTATTCCTCGATACGTCAATACCTAAGAGGGCTACTATCTCCATACCGATATATCGAAAACGGTTGAAGTTATTCGATGAAAGTTGGTGCGCGTCTTGAGTGTAATATCACTATTGGATGATAACCACGCCTACATTTATATATATAAATAAAAATATGTATACTAATTTTAAAATATGTTTGTAACGGTATATCTCTGTAACTTGTAAAGCGATATGCATAAAATTCTAACATCAGTATCGCGTAGGGGTGCCAAATGATATAGGAAAAAACCTTTGGAAAGCGGGCGTAATCGGTGTGTAACCACGCCCCTTTTTATTTAAAATAAATATCATACAAAATTAATCCTTCGATTACTCGATACCTAAGAGAGCTATGATCTTCAAATTTTGTATGAGGGTTGCCTGGTTGGAGGCAAGTCAACGCCAGAAAAAAATTGTTTTTGTGGGCGTGGCACCGCCCACTTTTTAACAAAATCTCTCAAGATGGAGTAATCGAAGGATTAATTTTGTATGCCATTTATTTTATATAAAAAGGGGCCTGGCTACACAACTATTACGCCCACTTTTTGTATAAAACTCTGTCCTGAACAAAGGGAATTGTGTGCCAAATTTCAATAAAATGCCTATATTCAAATACAAATTATAGCAAAATCACATATGAAGATGGACTGCAAGTCGGCCTAACGGACGGATGGATGGATGGAACCGTACGGCAAATTTATCGTAGATATATCGCAATTACATTTTCAACTATTGTAGATATTGGAGAGGTTGATGAGTACGGACAAGCAGCAAGACTTGTCCCTTTGCAGAATATGATTTTGGTTGCACAAGAATCAAATACAACGAACTTGTTGCAAAATGAAAATTATCTGTTGGAGTCCAATCAAGAGAGAGAATTAAGTACAGCGCGCTTTTCGGAAACTGAAAATAGTTCCACTGAGCCTAATCAAGGACGCGAGGCAGAAAACATTGAACGGGGACAAGAGTTGACTGTGGCTGAAAATACTGGACAAGACTTGACTGTGACTGAAAATTCTGAGGATGTACAGAGACTCATTAAAAAGCGGCAGCGAAATCCTAATAACTGGAAAAAAAAAATAAATCAAAAAAGCAAGACAAGCTGGGAAAACGTATGTTAATGTAAGCGGAAAAATCAAAGAAGCTCGAGCACTCAAGGGAGAATGTGTTGCAAATTGTAGAATCAAATGCAGATCACGTCTAAGTGAAGAAACTAGAAAAACTCTCTTCAGCGAATTTTGGAGCCTAACCTCGCTTGAGAAAAAGTGGGAATATCTCACAAAAAGAGTCTCATCCCAGCCTATCAAAACAAAAACCACTAGTTGGGATTCGAAAAGAAAATAATCTCGAAATTACAGTTTTCGAGTCCACGGAAAACCCATAAAGGTATACAAAAATGTGTAAATCATTAATATGACCATTTTTTCAGGTTTGCAAAACAATGTTCTTAAATATCTTGGATATTTAAGCTTGGGTTAGGACATCATTACAGAAGCAAGGAAGCAGCAGCGCTTTGCAGCCCGATTCACGTGGAAAAAATGGGAAATGCAGATTGAAACCACAATTAGTTTCAAGCGTTAAAGAGAATATTTCAGCTTTTCCTCTCATTACTGTCGCAAGGACAGCAATCGTGAATATCTCGAAGAAAACCTTGATATAAGAAAATTGTACCGATTTTACGTGACTTGGATGGCTGAAAATTATCCCACTCAATCAACGATTGCCTCCGAGCGACAGTACAGGGATATTTTCAATAATGATTTCAATCTCCACTTTTTCAAACCGAAAAAGACCAATGTGATGTTTGTTTCACTTGGGATCATTCAACTCCTGAAGAGAAAACGAAAACCCAAGAGGACCATGATAAACACATCAATGCGAAAAATCTGGCCAGAAATATGAAAGATGAGGACAAAGGAACTGCTCGGGGAATGAGACTGCATGTGTTGCTGGCTTTGACCTTCAAAAAGTTTTGCCATGCCCTCGTGCTGAATCTTCCGCTTTCTATTACGAACAGCATCTGTCAATTTATAATTTTACTGTCTATGACTGTAGGAGAAATGAGGGGTTCTGCTATTTGTGGAAAGAAACGATTGGTAAAAAGGGGGCCAATAAAATCGCAAGCTTTCTTTTCGATTTTATCGAAAAAAAGCCAACGGAGGTATGAAAAAATTCGTTTTTTACTCGGACAACTGTGCGGAACAAAATCGTAACCGTTTCGTTTTTTCAATGTTTCATCTCGCATCTCTTAAGTATTGTTTACGCTTATCAAATAAAAGACATCGCTTATTGTTTAATTCAAAGCTGATTTTTATTGTCGCCTTGCGCGCTTTCTTTACAATACTGCTTTGCTCTACACTCAAAATGAAACTGATTCAATATGACATACTCTCGCTTGCACATCCTCCGGCCTTGAGACTCGATACAGATCGAGGCTCAAAAGGTTCTATTGGTAAGATATAAAGTTTCTGCACGGGACGGCTAATGGTATTTTGCCCAGTCCAAATAGTTACATTGCGTACTAATCCATCACTACCTGGATGCAAAGCAGTTACTCGCCCCATTTACCATAACGTCGGTGGTGTTACTTAATTTTTTATAACAACCAAGTCGCCCACCTTCATATTTTGTCTAGCTTCTCGCCATTTTGGACGCTGTTGTAGCTCATGTAGGTAACTGTCACTCCAAAGTTTCCAGAATCTCTGCGTTATGAGCTGCCGTGATTGTCAGTAGCTGAGCCGATTCTCCGGCCGATCCACTGGTATTTGCTCACCTAAAGCTGGAACCAAAGCTTCGCCAATCAATAAATGCCCAGGCGTCAATGGATTCAAATCCTGAGGATCTGCACTATGAGCGCATAATGGTCGTGAATTGAGAACTGATCCTATTTCTGCCAATAGCGTTTGCATAGCTTCTATGGTTAATAGTCGGTCTCCCATCACCCGACGCAGATGATACTTGGTTGCCTTCACGGCTGCTTCCCATAACCCACCTTGGTGAGGAGCTGATGGGGTAATAAAATGTCACTCGGTTTGCCGTGTTGATAACTGCTCAAAGAGATCTGAACCACGCCAAGTCTGCAGCATTCGACTCAGCTCTCGTTCTGCACCAACAAAATTAGTCCCATTGTCGCTCCAGAGATGCAGACAGTGGCCATATCGAGATGTAAAGCGGATAAACGCCATTAGGAATGCGTTGGTGGACAGATCGGATACAAATTCTAAGTGGACCGCCTTAGATACCATGCAAACGAAGACGTCGATATAACCTTTTAGAACCACATTGCCTCTGCGACGGTCTGACCGCACTTGGATGGGCCCCGCATAGTCTACTCCCGAATGCAAAAATGGGCGAGCTGGGCGTACTCGACAAGCTGGTAAGTTTCCCATAATTTGCTCGCACGTTTTTGCTTTTAGCCGTTCGCACATTACACAGTGTTTTATCAATGACCTTGATAATGTGCGCATCCCTATGATCCAATATTTCTGCCTTAATGCAGCTGTCAACTACTGTGCTCCGTGCTCTGTGGAGGAAAAGGGCAATATCCCATTTCTCGATGTCCGAATACACAAGAACAACAACAATATAATATTAGACTGGTACACCAAACCTACATCATCTGGACGCCTAATAAACTTCCTATCCTCACAGCCTAAAAAATATAAAGTAAATACTGCGAGAAACTTCATACACAAAATACTGACAATAAGTCATCCCAAATTTCACGAAGCCAACATTAAATAAATTAAAAGAACGCTAAAGAAAAATAATTACTCAGATTACTTAACCAATAATTTAATTCAACAAAAAATATTAGAAATGCAAAACATAATAAATCCTTCACCAAATACAGATATGACAAATGAACCCAAAAGATACTTTAGCGTCACATTCGTTCCCAGGCTCTCAGAAAATTTCACAAACATTATACAAAAACCAAACTTATGCTTAGCCTACAAATTGAATTGCACACTAGCGACATGCTTCACAAAAACCAAAGCCCAATAGATCAGCAATAACATGTAGTAGCTGCAAGTGTGTCGAATGTGCTATTAGCCAAGCTAATCTTCCCTTTCCCGGTAGTATGGCTGGATTACGCCGGTAGTCTGGTAAATCTGCCTCTTGCAGACGGCCTCTCATTCGAAGTTTCCCATCTAGAAGAAATGGAGTCAATGCTTCGATCGCATTTGACAGACGGAGCCCTTTACTATTACTCACACCTTGTCCAATGTGTTCCCTTTGTCGTATATCGTCCCCAAAATGGTCGCGTTGTTCTTGTTTGACCCATATTGCCAGCGCGACCTCGAGTTCACTAATCTCTAAATATGATTTCCGCCTGGTTGCTGATGGTGCTCGACAATTTCGCACGAACCTAAACACCCAAGCTGTTACTCTGATTACTCGAGTAAAGGACGAATACCGATACAATAATGACTGATCTTTTATTACTACTACGCTTATACCAACCATAGGCTGATAACCGGCTCCCTTGATTCTCGACTACCCTTGACTCGGCATTCATTATTGACACTTGTCCGTACTTCTTCATGTATCTCATCTGGTGTCTTCGGCCACATAGCTTCCGGGAGCCATAGAAATTCGGGCCCCTTTCCACCACAGCTCGGAATTAATCAACTCGTCCATTGACACGCCTCTGGAAATTGGATCGGTCGGATTCGCGTCGGTGGGCACATATCTCTACTTGCAAGTCATTGTGTTTCTCTTTATTTGTAGTACCCTATTTGCCACGAATTGTTTCAGAGAGGCACTATCTCGTTTTAACCAACATAATACTACCATAGAGTCCAACCAGCAGTAAGCCGAATGGATTTTGATCTTATGATGTGTTTCGCCAATTGTCATTACACGCTGCATTAATTCACCCAGCAACGTTGCCGCCCGTAATTCAAGTCGAGGTATTGTTTCCTTCTTCAATGGCGCTACCCTAGATTTTGCCAGCAATAGATTTGATATTACTAATTCATTATCGTATATAACTGCATATATCGCTGCTCGAAATGCTTGAATCGAAGCGTCGGCAAACCCATGCAACGCTATGTCAAGTCTTCGAGAAAACCCAATCCAACGCGGAACTCGTACGTTGTTGAATTGATGTATTTGGGGAAAATATTTTCTACCACATAGTTTTTAGCGGTTCAGGTAAGATCGTATCCTAACCTAACTTCTCCTGCCAGATCTTTTGGAGCAAAATCTTGGCTTTTATTATAAACGGCGATGCCAACCCATCGGGGTCAAAAATCCGCGCAGTGATACTTAAAACCATACGTTTAGTCCAAGAGTCAGGATTTACATCAGTTAGCGACTTCACGGCAAAGGACAACTCGTCCGCAGAAGGAATCCATTTTAGACCCAGCACAGATGCTTCATTATAGGTATTGAACCAATGGTCATTATTCTCAGATTCTAAATTGAGAGATCGTTGGACATGATTCGAATTTGACCGCCACTTGCAAAGCTCGAAGCCTCCCGCCGCCAAAAACTGTTGCAACTGCTTGCATAGGGATAGTAGCTCCTCTTCCGTGTCAGCCCCAGACAAGCAATCGTCCATGCAAAAATTGTTCAGCACAACCTCTGCCGCTTGCGGCCATTTTACCGCGTTATCCCTAGCACAATTCTGCATGGCTCTAACTGCACAAAAAGGGGCCGAAGCCATGCCAAATGTCACTCGGGTAAGCCAGTACTCACGTATTTTCTCCGTGTGGTCTATCCAGAATATTCGTTGAAGGTCCCATTTACGCGGGGATATTTTGACTTGAGGAAACATTTGCTTAATGTCTGCCGATACACCATAAGCGTAAAAGCGAAACCCCCAAAGCAAGTCGATCAAGTCTCGGTGCAATTTAAGGCCAATCATCTGGACGTCATTCAACGAAACCCCGGTATCCGTTGAACAGGAAGCGTCGAACACTACTCGAAATTTCTTTAAAATGGCGTGGTGGGGAATATAATATGCCTTTCCTTCTGGTGGTCTCGTTGCTAGCGTAAACCAATCTTTGGCTATATATTCGTTTACGAAGGCCTTATATTTTTCTTTTAGTTCGGGTTCTCGCCTAAATCGCTGCTCCAACCGTAAATATCTTTGCAATGCTGTTACGCGATTAGACCCAATACGATCCCAATCACGTCTAAGCGGAAGCTGCACAACATATCGTTTCTCCTGTAATTCAAACGTGTGCGTTTCCAAGAAATGGGTTTCGCACTCTTGTTGTTCTTCTGTCCAATTTGATTCGTCCCCTGCTAAAATTTCCGCTTCGAAAAGATTTCGTACCAATTGCTCAAGATGTTCATCAAATTTCGTAGAATCGCCGTCGGCTATATTGATCCCCACAACGTGTGAGTTAGTGGGGGATTCGCCAAATAGAAGCCAGCCTAAGCGATTCTCCTGCGTCACAAACCCCGAAGATAGACGACGCATGTTTTCCTGCATCAGCTGAGCCCACGCACCAACTCCCAACAATATTTTTACTTGTGCTGGTTGATAGAAAGTCGGATCTGCTAAGAAATTGGATATGTCACTTGGTAAATTTTTCATCTGCATTTCAGTCTGGGGCAATAGCTTTCCTCCCAAAAGCGATGGAACCACTAGACACGTGATAGGAATCCGAAATTCGTCGTCGTAAAGTGACATCAAATACACGGTAATACACTTGTTACAGATATGACTCTCAGTCCCTAAAGCAGAAGAGACACCAACTAATGTTCGTTGCATATGGATTTGATTATGTGTGACTATATCTTTATTAATTAAATTTATCTGTGCACCAGTATCGCACAACGCACGTAGTCTCACCACCATTCCGCCATGAATTACCAAACGTACTTGTGCCGTAGCCAACAAACTGTAATGGGGGTCGATCCCTGCTCCCTGCATCATGCTAACAACATTCAACTGTCCATCTGACTCAGACGAAAGGCAAGTACTGAATACTCCGAAACTGGCTTCCTCATTGGACATTGATTGCTATTGTTCGACACCCTGTTCCTCTTCTATAGTTGCTAGCATAGATGATTGAGGAACCTCCCCCTTGGAGCGCGTGGATAGCTTCGGGCAAATAATGCTATTATAAGGTGCCCTTGCGCATCTAGGACAACAGCTTGCTAAACAATTTCTGGCGATATGACCTTTCCGCAAGCAATTCTGGCACAGGCCCAAATCCAAAATGCGCCTAATTTTCTGCTCGCGATTTTGACAAACAAGCGCAGGACATCGATGTAACGCATGATCCCCAGCACAGTTTAAACAGGGTTTATGGTTAGTGTTTATCGAAACGTTTGCTCCCATACGCAGATTTGTTCGAGGATTATTAGTTTGGTTCTCTCTGTAATAAGTTAAAGGTTGTCTTGCATTGCTTAAAAGTCCACTAATTCGACGTTCGAGCCAAGCAAAAAAATCATTCTCTAAATTTGGAATGCGATCCGTGGGACGAACCATTTCCCACTATGTACGCGATGCGCTGCCCAGACGTGATTTAGTATAAACAAGTCGCGTTGCTCCTCAGGCCCCAATTGTCTTGCCACCATTCGCATGCTGTTACGTGTAACATCGAGCATATTTCTTATTAGGGCATGGGTGGTCTTCGACCAACATGGAAAGTTGTATTTTGCTGAGCAATGTGCGGCATGACATAAATATTCATTGTCATATGCCAAACACAACGTCCGCCACGCTTCGGCAGAGCTATCGTTACGCTGGGGCCAAAACGCTAACGCTCGAGCTGCATCGTCCTTAACACAACTTTGAAGTCGACGCAGCCGCTGCAAATCTGTGAGATGCGGATTATGTAGCACTTCCGCCGCAAAAATATCACGGAATTGAATCCACTCACAATGGCTTCCGTAAAATATAGGAAGACCATCTGCCAACTTCAATTCTGTAAACTGGTATTGCAACGCTCGGCTAGTGGTAGGAATGCATACTATTGTAGAAACCCTAGGCTCTGTCACTTTGATTTTTGTGTTTAAATTTGCCCTAACCCTAACATAGACATCCTCTACTGCTTGGTAACTTGAAGACCCATTGCTCGCTGCATCTCTTTTGGAGATATATGCCGCAATTCACGATCTTTCACTTCAAACCTATCCCAAGCCCTATTTAGGATGTCCAAACGAGTTTTCAAAACCTCAACACTCATATCGTCCAAAGTGGCCGAAGCCAACCAATCTGCTTGACGCCGAATTTGTGCCACAATGGACTTTATCTCACCCTGAATGTGGACTGCAACATCAGTATTACCAGTAACTGCTCCACTAACAATTTTCGGAGTCACTGCTAACATCTGCGCACCAACTGCTTGCGCCATGGTCACTTGCTCACTTGGACCCACTTCTCCACTAACAATTTCCGGAGTCACCTCTAACATCTGCACTCCAACTGCTTGCGCCATGATCTCTTGCTCACGAGCTAAAAATAGAAAATGAACAAAACGATTTGCAAGTATTTTCAACAGCTCCAGGTATCTTAAATTGTATTTAGCCTGATTTAAACTATATAAAGGAACTCAGGTTCCCGTTTATTACAAATCGCTGTAAATCGCTTTGAAAATTTACTAAGAAGTTAACATGTCCATTTCTATCGCCGCTTAAATTATTTCATAAATATTGCGCCAAGCTACCCAACAAAAGTCAATAACAAAATTTATTGCAATTTCATCATGTCGCAGTAAAAAGAAATATAAATTTTATTCGCAGAGGTATTTTACAAATCTATAACTATGCATAATCTCCTCAAGTCGCAGCTATGCCCGTGATTGCAAAGAAAACTCCAAATCGCCGATAGCTTGCAAAAAAGTCGCTGTACCTACATATACCACTTCTAAACACATTAATACGCACCATTATTCTTGTTTTTTTTCGTCTTTGCCTCCTCGCACCTTGATTCGCCAGCCCTCTTCTTGCCTTTTCCCGATGAAGATTGCATTGCTTTTGCTTTCGGCATTGTTCCACCAAATAATACCAATTTATCCAGAAATGCGATTAATCAATCAATTAAATTCCCTTTGGGACAATCGAAAAGCGACAAGATGGTAATTTGTTAGAAAATTCCAGAAATCTACTGAAAATCGTAAATAGTTTTGTATAATCAGAATCGCAAATTACGCCGTAAATTTTTTGTATCAACGACTACTGTTAAACGAAGTTTGAAGAGAATTAAGTCTTTCTCGCAGCGCCTGCATTGTATATGGGCCGTCACTTGTTGCTGTTTTTTTTTTTTTAATCGCAGTAGGTCATACTCTGCCAATATTCACAGCCTACTTCCTTCCTCATGCATACAACTCTATACACTGCTGTCTGCCTTGTGTAAATAGGTATCATGAGCAAAAAAAAAAAAAAAAAAACAATACTAAACCCAAGACGCAATAATGCTACAGCAAAGCCGGCGATATAAAACTATACATAAATCTTCGCTGTTTGCGCAGCACACTTCCATACGCTCTCGCTCTTTCTCTTCGCTGAGATCTTTCGCTGACCGACTAACGCTATTTCATACGCTGCCGCTGTTCCTCTTCGCTGACTACTTAAGAGCAATAAAACCATATAATATAAAACTTATATGGATTTTCGCTGTGGTATTGAGCAACATTTATATCAAGTTATCTGCTCTCTACTACTCATCTCATCCATATACACACAGTGCTCGGACTTTCCCAAGCAACAAAATTGGCTTGAAAATGAATAAAAACCAAAAATGCAAAATTAATGTGATAACTTTAAATGTAATGACTCTGCATATAATTGCCAAAATGCCGCAAAACTTCTTAGCAGTATCAGCCTCCTATTCGACCCAATTATGAGCATTTTTTTTTCACAGTACGCCGTAGTATGAGCTAAGAGCAAAAGAACAATTTTAAAGAGAAAACAACCCATTACGCTCTTCAGGTATACACATTCAAAACACAAACACATTTTCTCATTTTGCACAAAATTTTCGTTGCTAACTGAAAAATGTATCTATTACGTTACTAATCGCTTTATTTAACATTTTTTTAACTTTTTTTTCGATGAAGTTGACTGTAAATAATGCACACTTCGGCTCGATGGACCAATGTTTTCGCTTATCAAATAAAAGACACCGCTTATTGTTTAATTCAAAGCTGATTTTTATTGTCGCCTTGCGCGCTTTATTTACAATACTGCTTTGCTCTACACTCAAAATGAAACTGATTCAATATGACATACTCTCGCTTGAACAAGTATAAAGTCGATATTGTTCATCGTTTTTTGGAAGTAGGCCACACGCAGAATGAAGGAGACTCTATGCATCCATTAATAGAAAGAAAGAGTAAGGGCGTGACCGTTTTTACTCCAGATGATTGGATCACTATCGTGAAACTAACATTTTTAATTCAAAGATCTGGCAAATAAACAAAATTGGGAGAAAGATGTGGAAGGAAATTAAATTTATTTGTCTAAAATTCGCGAAATCAGTATCAAAGGAGACGACGATAATAAAGTCACTTTTCGATACGCCTTCGATGCAGAGTACAAAGAATTATGTATTAACAAAAAAAGCAAAGGCCGTCCTTTAAGTTTTCTCAAATACAATCTCAAATGTGCCTACCAAACTGCATTGTCGATTGATCCTTTGAAATTGAAAGATTTATTAACATTGTGCAATTCTGGGGCAATTTCTTCTACTCGACACGCGTTCTATAAGTCTCTTAATCCAATGGACAAAGAAAATTCAGGACAGAATTCCGATAATGATGAGTAATTTTTTTTTCTACCTTGAGACGAGGCTAAGTGAATTGCCTTTTTTTATTATTTATTATTTTATTAAGGTTAAGTGAAGTGCCTTTTTTTTATTATTTATTATTTTATTTATCAATTTTCTACCATAATAAGTACCTAAAAGTAATCGTATTATATTTCGTTATCAGAAAAAAACAGGAACATAATAATTATAAGTTTTGTTATTATTGAAATAAATTTTAATTTTTCTTTCATAATAGTTATTCTGTTGTTGTTCTTTTGTTTTAACAGTAAACAGGTGTTTGGGATAGACGTTGGAAAGTAATTATTATTTGAGGGAGGAAGCTAAAAAGCACCTATTATTTCCAAAAAATAAACCAAACGTTGACAAGAAATTATTATTGAAAAAAAATTTATTTAACAGATTCTTTGTTTTTTATTTTAGTTGTTTTCAAAAAAACATGAAATCACAAGTAATGAGTTAACTTTTTTTGAAACTAACTAAATTCATTTATAAAAATTAATGGCTAATTTTCCCAAAATTTTTTTGCATTTGCAGATAAATCCTCATTTTAAATAAAGTACGTCTTATACTGAACAAAAAACAAAAAAGTTACAAAAATATAACATTAAATTTTTTATATTGTCTTTTATGCCAATTTATTTTATTTCTTATTTTACTTTATTATATATTCTTTTATTTCAACTTAGTTTATTATTATTTAAATGCAACTTCACTGAATCGGAAAATGTCACGTTGTATATTAAACGAAGAAAAACGTCCCTTGATTTTAGGTGAAAACGGCAACCGGCATCATGGCGGCCGTATTGCATAGGCAGTATATAACCCACTATCTATATATTAATACGCTAACAAAATTTTCATAAGTTCAACTCACCTACCAAGTTCTATTGCTTAATCCACATTTGGTAATGAATTATCGCACTTTTTCGATTTTTCGAAATTTTCGATATCGAAAAAGTGGGCGTGGTTATTTTCCGATATCGTTCATTTTAAATAGCGATCTGAGATGAATGCCCAGGAACCTACATACCAAATTTCATCAAGATACCTAAAAATTTACTCAAGTTATCGTGTTAACGGGCAGACGGACGGACGGACGGACGGACGGACATGGCTCAATCGAATTTTTTTTCGATACTGATGATTTTGATATATGGAAGTCTATATCTATCTCGATTCCTTTATACCTGTACAACCAACCGTTATCCAATCAAAGTTAATATACTCTGTGAGCTCTGCTCAACTGAGTATAATTAGCGCCGCTGAAAAGCTCCGCACTAAAAATTAAAAATTAACTTTTAATCATAACCTTTAAAAGTTAAGGCGTTTACAGAATAATAAAATTCTGAGAAAAACGCGTAGGGTGCTTGATACATTAAATATTACAATTATTCTATTTCCAACTATTATGAAAATATGGTAAAATAAGGCGCACGCATTTTTCTCTAAATTTCATTATTCTTCTAAACCCTCCAATTTCATTATAGGTAATTTCATTTTGAGTAAATAATTTATGCTATGTTTATAATAATAAGCTTAAAAGCCGTGGTTAAATAAAAGACAATGTTTAAAATTGCATTGGTTTTTATACTCAGTTGAGCAGAGCTCACAGAGTATATTAAGCTTGATTGGATAACGGTTGGTTGTACATATATAAAGGAATCGAGATAGATATTGACTTCCATATATCAAAATAATCAGGATCGAAAAAAAATTTGATTGAGCCATGTCCGTCCGTCCGTACGTCCGTCCGTCCGTTAACACGATAACTTGAGTAAATTTTGAGGTATCTTGATGAAATTTGGTATGTAGGTTCCTGAGCACTTATCTCAGATCGCTATTTAAAACGAACGATATCGGACTATAACCACGCCCACTTTTTCGATATCGAAAATTTCGAAAAACCGAAAAAGTGCGATAATTCATTACCAAATACAGATAAAGCGACGAAACTTGGTAAGTGAGTTGAATTTATGACGCAGAATAGGAAATTAGTAAAATTTTGGACAATGGGCGTGGCAACGCCCACTTTTAAAAGAAGGCAATTTAAAATTTTGCAAGCTGTAATTTATCAGTCGTTGAAGATATCATGATGAAATTTGGCAAGGTCGTTACTCCTATTACTATATGTACGCCTAATAAAAATTAGCAAAATCGGAGAAGGACCACGCCCACTTTTAAAAAAAAATTTTTTTTAAAGTAAAATTTTAACAAAAAATTTAATATCTTTACAGTATATGAGTAAATTATGTCAACATTCAACTCCAGTAATGATATGGTGCAACAAAATACAAAAATAAAATAAAATTTCAAAATGGGCGTGGCTCCGCCCTTTTTCATTTAATTTGTCTAGGATACTTTTAACGCCATAAGTCGAACAAAAATTAACCAATCCTTTTGAAATTTGGTAGGGGCATAGATTTTATGATGTTAACTGTTTTCTGTGAAAAGGGGCGAAATCGGTTGATGCCACGCCCAGTTTTTATACACAGTCGTTCGTCTGCCCTTCCGCATGGCTGTTAACACGATAACTTGAGCAAAAATCGACATATCTTTAATGAACTTAGTTCACGTACTTACTTGAGCTCACTTTATCTTGGTATGAAAATGAAAGAAATCCGACAATGACCACGCCCACTTTTTCGATATCGAAAATTACGAAAAATGAAAAAAATGCCATAATTCTATACCAAATACGAAAAAAGGGATGAAACATGGTGAGGTAATTGGATTGGTTTATTGACGCGAAATATAACTTTAGAAAAAACTTTATAAAATGGTTGTAGCACCTACCATATTAAGTAGAAGAAAATGAAAAAGTTCTGCAGGGCGAAATAAAAAACCCTTAAAATCTTGACAGGTATAACATATATAAATAAATTAGCGGTATCCAACAGATGAAGTTCTGGGTCACCCTGGTCCACATTTTGGTCGATATCTGCAAAACGCCTTCACATATACAACTACCACCACTCCCGTTTAAAACTCTCATTAATAACTTTAATTTGATACCAATATCGTACAAACACATTCTAGAGTCACCCCTGGTCCACCTTTATGGCGATATCTCGAAATGGCGTCCACCTATGGAACTAAGCCCCACGCCCTTTTAAAATACTCATTAACACCTTTCATTTGATACACATATCGTACAAACATATTCTAGAGTCACCTCTGGTCCACCTTTATGGCGATATCTGGAAAAGGCCTCCACCTATAGAACTAAGCCCCACGCCCTTTTAAAATACTCATTAATACCTTTCATTTGATACCCATATCGTACAAACATATTCTAGAGTCACCCCTGGTCCACCTTTATGGCGATATCTCGAAAAGGCCTCCACCTATAGAACTAAGCCCCACGCCCTTTTAAGATACTCATTAATACCTTTCATTTGATACCCATATCGTACAAACATATTCTAAAGTCACCCCTGGTCCACCTTTATGGCGATATCTCGAAAAGGCGAACACCTATAGAACGAAGGCCAACTCCCTTTTAAAAATACACATTAACACCTTTCATTTGATACCCATATCGTACAAAGTCTAGACTCACCCCTGGTCCACCTTTATTGCGATACCTCGAAACGGCGTCCACCTATGGAACTAAGGATTACTCCCTTTTAAAATACTCATTAACACCTTTCTTTTGATACCCATATTGTACAAACAAATTCTAGGGTCACCCCTGCTCCACCTTTATGGCGATATCTCGAAACGGCGTCCACCTATGGAACTAAGGATTACTCCCTTTTAAAATACTCATTAACACCTTTCTTTTGATATCCATATTGTACAAACAAATTCTAGGGTCACCCCTGGTCCACCTTTATGGCGATATCTCGAAAATGCGACCACCTATACAACAACCACCACTCCCTTTTAAAACCCTAATTAATACCTTTAATTTGATACCCATATCATACAAACACATTCTAGAGTCACCCCTGGTCCACCTTTATGGCGATATTTCGAAACGGCGTCCACCTATAGAACTAAGGCCCACTCCCTTTTAAAATACTCATTAACACCTTTCGTTTGATGCCCATATTGTACAAACAAATTCTAGGGTCACCCCTGGTCCACCTTTATGGCGATGTCTCGAAACGGCGTCCACCTATGGAACTAAGGATTACTCCCTTTTAAAATACTCATTAACACCTTTCTTTTGATACCCATATTGTACAAACAAATTCTAGGGTCACCCCTGGTCCACCTTTATGCCGATATCTCGAAACGGCGTCCACCTATGGAACTAAGGATTACTCGCTTTTAAAATACTCATTAACACCTTTCATTTGATACCCATATCGTACAAACGCATTCTAGAGTCACCCCTGGTCCACCTTTATGGCGATATCTCGAAAAGGCAACCACCTATACAACAACCACCACTCCCTTTCAAAACCCTCATTAATACCTTTAATTTGATACCCATATCGTACAAACGCAGTCTAGAGTCAACCCTGATCCACCTTTATGGCGTCCACCTATAGAACTATGGCCCACTCCCTCATAAAATACTCTTTAATGACTTTCATTTGATACACATGTCATACAAACACATTCCAGGGTTTCCCTCGGTTCATTTTCCTACATGGTTATTTTCCCTTATGTTGTCACCATAGCTCTCAACTGAGTATGTAATGTTCGGTTACACCCGAACTTAACCTTCCTTACTTGTTTTAATTTGTCAATATTTCGGCTTCAATCTGAAGACGTCTTCAGGACTGTAAGTATACACAAATATATAAAAAGGGGGCATTAATTTCGGATACATGGTCATTAAAATTTACTTTATGCAACTAGGTATACATATAAACGAAACGCAACTTACACTTGTGATTATTCTTGATCGACTGATCATATGTTCGAATAACAAAAGTAAAATAAACCTCAAAAATGTATACAATTTAAAGTACCGTAACACAGTGTTTCGTGTAGAACAAGCTAGCTGGACAAAATTATTTTATGAGATTTTCCGTTTCATATGCAGTCATTTATTACAACTACGTCATTTTTTTTCAGCCATATGTTCTTTTTTTTATTTTTTTCCAAAATTTTACTTCATATGCATACATTTGCTTATTTCATATACAGTAACTCATGTGAATAAGTGACATAGATCCAAGAAAATTTAAAGGACTTAAGAGTATTACTTTATTGTACTTAAATTGAATGTACTACAAATCTCAATACTCTAAAAAATGCTAAAAATTCGGAAAAAAAATTAAAAATTTTTATGAAAATTCGTCGAATTTTTCAAGCATTTTTTAAATATAATTAATTTTTGTTATAGATCGTGACAAATTTTCTTATGGGAATTAGTTAAAATAAATTTGCGAAGGCGAAAATTGTAAGAATTGTGCAAAAAGGGTGTCTACTTATTTATGTGAGTGACTGTACATATGTACATACATATTTTGTATTTATTTGAGTATTTATCTCTATACGCTTACTATTTACGCCTACATAGCACACTTTGGGCCATAATTTAAAAAATAATAATGAGATCCAAAATCTGTTTTAGGATATCAGTTACGGCTAAAACGCGGCAATTACTGGCGTTTTTTGTTTTAAGCTAGCTGTTGCCAATTCCAAGTTGCAGAGGTGGTAGTCAAAACAGCATTTTTAGGAATATTTTGCAAAATACTAGTGTGATCAATTTTTCGTTTGCACCGTAAAAACGGTGAAAAAAACGGCAATTATTGACATAATCGGCTTGATTGTAAGAATATTTGAAATCGGGTTTTCGGGTTGGTAGTGCTAACTTGACGTCAAGATAGCAATACCAGGGGTTAACTTGAAAAATATTCGAGCAGTGCAGGTTCCAAATTGTATGCAGGGTTATGCAGTTATGCAGTTTCCAAATTTTATTTGCTGGTCGGCTGCTGTTCTTGACGATGATGATTTTGCCTCTGATTCGTTGTTATAATGCAAAAGGAAATCGTACCCAAAATGTCTATCAAAAGTATGTATGTATTTGTGCTTTGTGCGAGCCGGCAAACTTGTATTTTCTTTTGGTATAAAATGACATTGCATAAATCCAGGAATGCAGCGATTTGAAACTCAAAACATAGAGGTACAGGGTGCCTCTACAATGATATAATACTGCGCTCATTTACTATAACCGGTTAAGTCAATTGAGGTATTTTTTTTTTTTTTTTCATTAGTTGCGCTTCCGGAAGAAACAACAATTGAACTTACGTATACAGTTATCACAAGCGAACGCAGATCTGTTTTACGCACTTACCTTCGTATACAATTCACTCGGAAAAAGGAGCAAATTTCGTTCACTATGGATGGAAAATCCTTTGGTTTGAGAGATATGCTGTTGTAACATAATTCTTCAACTAAAACGGCTACTAGATTTTCCCGGTTTGTGTCATCGAGTTTCCCAAATTTCTTATAGTACTCCAAAATTTTGTTTCCTCTTGTTGTTGACCTCAATAAACTTACCGACATGAAATTAGTTAAGTATATTCATATATTTTGGTCGCGTATATAATTTGTAATATTTTAAGAGCTCGAACGTGGTTAGTCAAAATGTATGCGATTAATTTGCTATAACTAAAATTATAATTTTTCTATTAAAATGGGAAATATGTATAAGAAAAAAATTATAATATCTATTATAACAAATATAATTGCATTATTAAAATACCTGAACTTCAGCTCACTAAGTTATTTACCTTTTTGATACAGGTAAAGCAAGCCGATATATTATTGTTTGAACCGTCTGAAGTTTCCGATGTATTAAGAAAGTTTGTAAAACTTGAATCCATGGAAATTGTGTCATCATCAGCGCCAAACTATTAAAATTAATTTCAAGTTTCAAAAATTAAGTAAAGCTAATCAAATTTGCCTTGATGTTTAAAGATTTTAATCGAAGTTTAATGAAAGTTTGCCTCGTATGTTGTATTATAGGTCATGCTGTTTGAGGTAAATATTTAAAAGGCGGTACACCTCCTCATTTTTATGTAAAATTATCGAGGATATCAAAAGACGCGCTTTGGTACCCATATTAAGAATCCAGAAGCGAAAACAGAAAAATTTATTTCTATCAAAATATATTCCCAAAAAACAGTAGTAGTTGTGGTATTTTGCATAATTTTGTTGTACACACCCACACACTAATGCAAACAGGTGTTCTGCGCAGAAATTCTGTCGATAGCGTAGACGAGCAAAAATACTATGGATCCGGCCCCAGATTTTGAATGGATCCGGGGTAACTTTTTGGTTTTTTGTGTATAAATTTTTACAGCAAAAGAATCTTTAATTTTCGCTTCCTGATTCTTAATAAAGGGGTCATTTGATATCCCCCCGACAATTTTACATACTAATTAAGGGGTGCACCATATTCTAGATTGCTACCCTGCTTCAGCATGATAAAAACGTCGCTGAGGAATTAAGTTTTAAGGAAATTTGCCGGCTGGCCCAAGCGGAAGGTTTATGAAACTAAGACTGCATGTTCTATAAATGGCATTTGATAGGAATTTGATAAATTTTAAGTAATTTATAATAATTCCCCACTCACTATGCATCAATATTGGCCTTACCGTTTGCTTTTTCCGAACAGCTTTTCTCGGAATTGCACTCTTGGAACCCAATGGTGAAATAGCTTTCTTTAAATCTTCCGCTCGTAAATATTTTAAACTTTCGTAAATCACTTGTGCGGCTACAAAATTGAGAACACAATTAGAATCATACAAGCAATAAGAAACAGCACCTTTACTCACATTTTAAGTGGCCAAAAGCACCTTCCAATTCAAAGTCTTTTAGTGAAACCTTCATCTTTTCATCACCCTTTTCTTCTTCACTTAAAGCTGGTGTATTAGTAATGTTAATTATTTCGCCATCTATTGCATAAATAACTTCATTAAACACGGGTACACTTTCCATTTAATTGAATTTTCAGCAAATAAAACTATTAACGCTGTAATGACGACGAAAGTATAAATCGCTATGAAAGCAAAAAAAATATTCACCGTTAGCCATGAATGGAATTTGTTGTTGCTTCGCAACCAGATGTAGACAATTCAGCGTCAGTTCGACAACTACCACTTCGATTTGACAATGCAGCCATATCCAATTTAAAAAGTATATGTTGAAATGAAATAAGTTACGTTAAATTGAGCATTTTGTATTTAAATCAACTTAAAACATGTTTATATTAAGCGGTAAAAATTTGAATTGAACTCGAAATTAGACAACAATGCAAAATGTATTATTGTAGGCATATGGATCCGCTGCATGTTAAATTGCAGGAACACCACTTCAAAATGGTGATCTTATGAGGCCACGAAATCCGTGCACAGGTGCACTTCGCAGGGCGGGTTGTTTTCAGCTCTGCTGTGGACGCTGGTTTTCAACCAACTGTTCAGGAGGATCAATGGAGACCCGTCAAACTTACGGCTTAGTCAGATAATGTTGCAATTGGAACAAGTGGGGTGTACCTTCCAACAATTAGCTCTTTGATGGATCGAGCGCTTCGGGCATCTATTGTCGGGTTGATAACCGACACATAAAATACGGATATGGCATTTTTTATTAGAAGTTAAAAGTACCAAATTTGACCATGCCTAAGCTAGGAGGTGTGACCCTTCAGGAGAAACCTTGCACAAAATATGTAAAAGTCATTCTAGACAGTAAGTTGTCGTGGAAGCTTATCTGGAGGAGAGAGTGAGGAGGCCTCGTATAGGTGTACGTGGGGTTTATCGCCCTCTCACTCTCATTGAGTATCTACAGCGATTGTAAAGCCTATCCTATACTACAAAGTTCTTGTTTGGTGGACAGCCAAGAAAAACGGATCTACCTCAAATAAGATGGAGTGTGTAATCGCAGGATTTTTACCTAGCTTTTAGTAGCTTGTGTTGTATGTATGTATGTTTGTTTGTATGTATGTAGGTAAGGGAATCTTTGAGCATAACGTTCGCCAACTTCCAGGAGTTTGGTTATCAAGACCCAACAGCAATGTAATAATTTGATGGTGGGGTGACATAAGGTCAAGGGACATAAAGTAAATTATACTTATGACCACTCCAAATGCCTATAAGTTTAATTGCAACTTTGCACACGTACCAAACACTAATCATAAACCAATAATTTGATGGTGAAGTGACATAACGTCAACGGACACAATGTCAGTTGAGCTTATTTAGAATGCCATTAGGTTAATGGAAACTTTGCACACGTATCACGGACTGATAACTACTTCAAATGGCCATGAGTTTAATTAACAATGCAATAGTTTGATGGAGGGTGACATAAGGTCAAGGGACCACTTCAGATGGCACAGGTTTAATTGAAACTTTGCGCACAAAGCAATAATTTAATGGTGGGGCCACAAAAGTTCAACGGACATAAGGTCAGTCAACCTAATGAACATATCAAAGGGGTCATAAAGCCAATTCACCTTATGGCCATTTGAATTGGTAATATGGTTAGTTGGCCATTTAAAGTGACCATTGAGCCAATTGACTTTAGGGCCCTTCAAAATTTGGTGTGGTGACCATTTAAGAAATTTCCGTTTGACCATGTTACAAAAGCAAGTAAGATCCGCAGGATCAATTTTACGCTAATTACTAGATTTCCCATTGGAGTCAAATAAGAATAGAAGAAAATTTGCGCCGCTGAAAAGCTCCGCTTTTATAGCTAACCGAACTAAAAATTAAAAACTAACTTTTAATCACAAAGATGTTACGTTACATTAGTGGAAGGTGGAATAATTTGCCATAAATCATTTACTCAAAATAAAATAACCTTTAAAAATTAAGGCGTTTACAGAATAATAAAATTCTGAGAAAAACGCGTGGGGTGCTTGATACATTAAATATTACAATTATTCTATTTCCAACTATTATGAAAATATGGTAAAATAAGGCGCACGCATTTTTCTCTAAATTTTATTATTCTTCAAAACCCTCCAATTTTATTATAGGTAATTTCATTTTGTGTAAATAATTTATGCTATGTTTATAATAATGAGCTTAAAGGCCGTGGTTAAATAAAAGACAATGTTTAAAATTGCATTGGTTTTTTTAATTTGTCAATATTTCGGCTTCAATCTGAAGACATCTTCAGGACTGTAAGTAAACACAAATATATAAAAAGGGGGCATTAAATTCGGATACATGGTCATTAAAATTTACTTTATGCAACTAGGTATACATATAAACGAAACGCAACTTACACTTGTGATTATTCTTGATCGACTGATCATATGTTCGAATAACAAAAGTAAAATAAACCTCAAAAATGTATACAATTTAAAGTACCGTAACACAGTGTTTCGTGTAGAACAAGCTAGCTAGACAAAATTATTTTATGAGATTTTCCGTTTCATATGCAGTCATTTATTACAACTACGTCATTTTTTTCAGCCATATGTTCTTTTTTTTTATTTTTTTCCAAAATTTTACTTCATATGCATACATTTGCTTATTTCATATACAGTAACTCATGTGAATAAGTGACATAGATTCAAGAAAATTTAAAGGACTTAAGAATATTACTTTGTTGTACTTAAATTGAATGAAATACAAATCTCAATACTCTAAAAAATTCGGAAAAAAAATTAAAAATTTTTATGAAAATTCGTCGAATTTTTCAAGCATTTTTAAATATAATTTAGTTTTTGTTATAGATCGTGACAAATTTTCTTATGGGAATTAGTTAAAATAAATTTGCGAAAGCGAAAATTGTAAGAATTGTGCAAAAAGGGTGTCTACTTATTTATGTGAGTGACTGTACATATGTACATACATATTTTGTATTTATTTGAGTATTTATCCTGACACTACAATTTTTACAAAATTATTTTATAGTACCAGTCAGGAATGTAAAAGTGAATTACAATAATAATAATAACAATGTAAATAATTAAATTAATTATGTGAAAATTACTTATTACAAAAACTTAAAAGTAAAGTATCATACAAAGTACAAAAACAATAGATTTAAATAAAATAAAACCGGATCCAACAAAAAGTTATACAGTAGGTTATCTTTTATAATTATGCTATTATTCGCTATCATCACTTTCATTCGATGAGTCACTTGTGGAATAGTCATGAGCATCAGCAACACTACTGTGAAAGCTTGAAAAAACTGGGGTATTTATTGACTGCTCAACATTATCGGGGGACAGTAAGTTTAAGACTTCTGAAGTCAGACTTTTAAATTTTTTCTTAGGTATCTCCCTAAAACTGTTAACTAAAGGATCCGATGTTATAAGCAACATATTCATAAGATCTCTATTCGTGGCTTCACGCAACTGCTTTTGTATGTTATCATCCCTGAATCGTCTGAAATCTTTGTTACGGGCTTCCTGTGCTTCCTCAGAAAGTTGACCAATAGGTAAAATTGCTGATTTTATAATACCAGTACTATGCAATAAGATTTTATGAACTGTAACAAGTATATTAAACCATGGATAGAGATCTATGTATAGTTTTTTAGTCTCGACCACAAATTTTTCAAATCTTTGGATATTTATATTGTACCCAGATGCGCGAAGGAGAGTGTCGAATCTTTTGATGAGCGTAACATCCAGTCCCGTAATCTCAGCACCAGCCTCAGAATTTTCGAAAAACCTACGAGCAGTGTTGCCGTCATTAGTATTGCCGAAACCTGGTTTTGGTTTATCTACTATCAATCCAAGTTTTGCAGTATTTATATTACATTCAGGTATTGGCGTAGATGCTACCAAATGGGGTGTTTTTGTGTAGCGTTCCTGCGTGGTTATACCTGCATTAGGATTGCTTTGTATGTACCTGTTTTTATGCCTTGGTGACTTGTGCGGTAGGTTGTGGCAGGTAGAAGTCAGTGATCTTCGCCTTTTTGCTTTTGGTGTGCCCTTTTTGACCTTGCGCGTTTATTTTTGTATGTTTTATGGCTACGTGTTTGTTCCCTGTACCTGGGAATTGGTTTTGCCGTTTGTAGATCAGCTTTAAAAGTTCAAATATCTCGTCGGAGCTGGTACGTACATACATTTTATTTTATATGTAGAGATAACTAAATCTACAAAAAAAAAAAAAAATTTAAAATAGATGTGCAAAGAATTCGCAATGGTTTTTTCTTTCGACTATTAGAGAATACTTGCGACTATAACATACATATGTAAAATTTAGCCCGGATGTCCGCGGATGTATGTAACTTTTTTGTCCCTAAAGCTAAAAATATAGAGAAAAAATACCTTTTCTTCTTAATAACGGAATGTTAAATATATTTAAAATACTCTAATTGCGAAATAATTACTATTAAAACAAGTAAGAACGGGACTGTCTTCGGCTGTGCCGAAGACTTCATACCTTTCATGAATGGGGCTGAACAATAATCTTATCCCGTTCGTAATCTCCGAATAATCGGATGTATAAGATAAGAAATATATAGTGAACAGATCTACATACCTTAACGATTTTTAAGATAAATATAAAATAAACAAGTAAGGAAGGCTAAGTTCGGGTGTAACCGAACATTACATACTCAGTTGAGAGCTATGGAGACAAAATAAGGAAAATCACCATGTAGGAAAATGAACCTAGGGTAACCTTGGAATGTGGTTGTATGACATGTGTATCAAATGGAAGGTATTAAAGAGTATTTTAAGAGAGAGTAGGCCATAGTTCTATGGATGGACGCCATTTAGGAATATCGCCATAAAGGTGGACCAGGGCTGACTCTAGAATTTGTTTGTACGATATGGGTATCAAATGAAAGGTGTTACTGAGCATTTTAAGAGGGAGTGGGCCTTAGGTCTATCGGTGGACGCCCTTTCGAGATATCGCCATTAAGGTGGACCAGGGGTGACTCTAGAATGTGTTTGTAGGATATGGGTATCAAATGAAAGGTGGTAATGAGTATTTTAAAAGGGAATGGGCTTTAGTTCTATAGGTGAACGCCTTTTCGAGAAATCGCCATAAAGGTGGACCAGGGGTGACTCTAGAATATGTTTGTACGATATGGGTATCAAAGGAAAGCTGTTAATGAGTATTTTGAAAAGGAGTGATCCTTAGTCCATAGGTGGCCGCCGTTTCGAGATATCGCCATAAAGGTGGACCAGGGGTGTCTCTAGAATGTGTTTGTACGATATGGGAATCAAATGAAAGGTGTTACTGAGCATTTTAAGAGGGAGTGGGCATTAGGTCTATAGGTGGACGCCTTTTCGAGATATTGCCATTAGGGTGGGCCAGGGGTGACTCTAGAATGTTTGTACGATATGGGTATCAAATGAAAGGTGGTAATGAGTATTTTAAAAGGGAGTAATCCTTAGTTCTATATGTGGACGCCTTTTCGAGATATCGCCATAAAGGTGGACCAAGGGTGACTCTAGAATGTTTGTACGATATGGGTATCAAACGAAAGGTGTTACTGAGCATTTTAAGAGGGAGTGGGCATTAGGTCTATAAGTGGACGCCTTTTCGAGATATCGTCATTAGGGTGGGCCAGGGGTGACTCTAGAATGTGTTTGTACGATATGGGTATCAAACGAAAGGTGTTACTGAGCATTTTAAGAGGGAGTGGGCATTAGGTCTATAGGTGGACGTCTTTTCGAGATATCGCCATTAGTGTGGGCCAGGGGTGACTCTATAATGTTTGTGCGATATGGGTATCAAACGAAAGGTGTTACTGAGCATTTTAAGAGGGAGTGGGCATTAGGTCTATAGGTGGACGCCTTTTCGAGATATCGCCATTAGGGTGGGCCAGGGGTGACTCTAGAATGTGTTTGTACGATATGGGTATCAAATGAAAGGTGGTAATGAGTATTTTAAAAGGGAGTAATCCTTAGTTCTATATGTGGACGCCTTTTCGAGATATCGCCATAAAGGTGGACCAAGGGTGACTCTAGAATGTTTGTACGATATGGGTATCAAACGAAAGGTGTTACTGAGCATTTTAAGAGGGAGTGGGCATTAGGTCTATAGGTGGACGCCTTTTCGAGATATCGCCATAAAGGTGGACCAAGGGTGACTCTAGAATGTTTGTACGATATGGGTATCAAACGAAAGGTGTGACTGAGCATTTTAAGAGGGAGTGGGCATTAGGTCTATAGGTGGACGCCTTTTCGAGATATCGCCATTAGGGTGGGCCAGGGGGACTCTAGAATGTTTGTACGATATGGGTATCAAACGAAATGTGTTACTGAGCATTTTAAGAGGGAGTGGGCATTAAGTCTATAGGTGGCCTTTTCGAGACATCGCCAATAGGGTGGGCCAGGGGTGACTCTAGAATGTTTGTACGATATGGGTATCAAACGAAAGGTGTTACTGAGCATTTTAAGAGGGAGTGGACATTAGGTCTATAGGTGGACGCCTTTTCGAGATATCGCCATTAGGGTGGGCCAGAGGTGACTCTAGAATGTTTGTACGATATGGGTATCAAACGAAAGGTGCTGCTGAGCATTTTAAGAGGGAGTGGGCATTAGGTCTATAGGTGGACGCCTTTTCGAGATATCGCCATTAGGGTGGGCCAGGGGTGACTCTAGAATGTGTTTGTACGATATGGATATCAAATTAAAGGTATTAATGAGGGTTTTAAAAGCGAGTGGCCCTTAGATGTATATGTGAAGGTGTTCTCGCGATATCGACCAAAATGTGGACCAGGTGATCCAGAAAATCATCTGTCGGGTACTGCTAATTTATTTATATATGCAATACCACTAACAGTATTCCTGCCAAGATTCCAAGGGCTGTTGATTTTGCCTTGTAGAACTTTTTCATTTTCTTCTACTTAATATGGTAGGTGTCACACCCATTTTACAAAATTTTTTCCAAAGTTATATTTTGCGTCAATAAACCAATCCAGTTACCATGTTTCATCCCTTTTTTCGTATTTGGTATAGAATTATGGCATTTTTTTCATTTTTCGTAATTTTCGATATCGATAAAGTGGGCGTGGTTATGGTCGGATTTCGGCTATTTTTTATACCGAGATAAAGTGAGTTCAGATAAGTAGGTGGGCTAAGTTTAGTAAAGATATATCGGTTTTTGCTCAAGTTATTGTGTTAACAGCCGAGCGGAAGGACAGACGGTGGACTGTGTATAAAAACTGGGCGTGGCTTCCACCGATTTCGGCCATTTTCACAGAGAACAGTTACCGTCATAGAATCTATGTACCTACGAAATTTGAGAAGGATTGGTAAATTTTTGTTCGACTTATGGCATTAAAAGTATTCTAGACAAACTAAATGAAAATGGGCGGAGCCACGCCCATTTTGAAATTTTCTTTTATTTTTGTATTTTGTTGCATCATATCATTACAGGAGTTGAATTTTGACTTAATTTACTTATATACAGTAAAGATATTAAATTTTTTGTTAAAATTTGAATTAAAAAAATTTTTTTTTTAAAAAGTGGGCGTGTTCTTCATCCAATTTTACTAATTTTTATTTAGCACATATATAGTAATAGTAGCAGCGTTCCTGCCAAATTTCATCATGATATCTTCAACGACTGCCAAATTACAGCTTGCAAAACTTTTAAATTACCTTCTTGTAAAAGTGGGCGGTGCCACGCCCATTGTCCAAAATCTTACTAATTTTCTATTCTGCGTCATAACGTCAACCCACCTGCCAAGTTTCATCGCTTTAATTGCCTTTGGCAATGAATTATCGCATTTTTTCGGTTTTTCGAAATTTTCGATATCGAAAAAGTGGGCGTGGTTATAGTCCGATATCGTTCATTTTAAATAGCGATCTGAGATGAGTGCCCAGGAATCTACATACCAAATTTCATCAAGATAGCTCAAAATTTACTCAAGTTATCGTGTTAACGGACGGACGGACGGACGGACGGACATGGCTCAATCAAATTTTTTTTCGATCCTGATTATTTTGATATATGGAAGTCTATATCTATCTCGATTCCTTTATATATGTACAACCAACCGTTATCCAATCAAACTTAATATACTCTGTGAGCTCTGCTCAACTGAGTATAAAAACAGGTAGGTACTTTGTGTGAGGATGCAAAGTTTCAGGTTTTTTGTGGTCTGCGTGTAAAAACTATAACTACGAATCACGTATTTCAAAAATATATGACGAAAACGTAACTATTTGATGAAATTTGATGAATTTTGAAGATTCTAGCCGTAAAAAAGGGGTTAAAATGACAGTTTATATGAAGTATATAATATATATCGACCGATCTCTATGATTTTTTTTAGACAACAATATATGCTATATACGTAAGCATTTTGTGAAATTTGAAGCTTCTTACTGTTAAAACGGGGCAGAAATTGCGCAAGGTTTCTTATCTGAACAATCGGTTGTACGAGATATATACTATGTGTATCACCGATCTCAATGATTTTTTCAAACATCAATATATGATATACACGTAAGCAGTTGGTGAAATTTGAAGCTTCTAGCTGTTAAAATGGGGCCGAAATCGTAAAAAAAATATATATATACTATATATATATACTATATATACCATCATATATATATTATATATATCACCGATCTCTATGATTTTTTGACACAACAATACATACTATATACGTAAGCAATCGGTGAAATTTGAAGCTTATAACTGTTAAAATGGGGAAGAAATTGCGCAAAGTTTCTTATCTGAACAATCGGTTGTATGGGATATATACTATATATACCACCGGTATCTATGATTTTCTCAGACAACAATATATGCTATACACGTAAGCATTTGGTGAAATTTGAACATATCTAAACGATTTTTAAGATAAATATAAAATAAAAAATAGGTAGGTAATCTGTGTGAGGATGCAAATCTTCACGTTTTTTGTGGTCTGCATGTAAAAACTAAGGCTACGAATCACATATTTCAAAAATATATGACGTAAACGTAACTATTTGATGAAATTTGATGAATCTTGAAGCTTCTAGCCGTAAAAAAGGGGTCAATATGACAGTTTATATGAAGTATATAATATATATACCACCGATCTCTATATACGAAAGCATTTTGTGAAATTTGAAGCTTCTAACTGTTAAAACGGGGCAGAAATTGCGCAAAGTTTCTTATCTGAACAATCGGTTGTATGAGATATATACTATGTATATCACCGATCTCAATGATTTTTTCAGACATCAATATATGCTATACACGTAAGCAGTTGGTGAAATTTGAAGCTTCTAGCTGTTAAAATGGGGTAGCAATTGCGAAAAGTTTCTTATCTGAACAATCGGTTGTATGAGATATATACTATATATAGAACCGATCTCTATGATTTTTTCAGACAACAATATATGCTATATACGTAAGCAATCAGTGAAATTTGAAGCTTATAGCTGTTAAAATGGGGTAGAAATTGCGAAAAGTTTCTTATCTGAACAATCGGTTGTATGAGATATATACTATATATACAACCGATCTCTGTGATTTTTTCAGACAACAATATATGCTATATACGTAATCAATCGGTGAAATTTGAAGCTTATAGCTGTTAAAATGGGGTAGAAATTGCAAAAAGTTTCTTATCTGAACAATCGGTTGTATGAGATATATACTATATATACAACCGATCTCTATGATTTTTTCAGACAACAATATATGCTATATAAGTAAATATTCGGTGAAATTTTAAGCTTCTAGCTGTTAAAATGGGGCTAAAATTTGCGAAAATATATATATATATACTATATATATATACTATATATACCACCATATATATACTATATATACCACCGATCTTTATGATTTTTTCAGACAACAATATATGCTATATACGTAAGCATTCGCTGAAATTTGAAGCCTCTAGCTCTTAAAATAGGGCAGTAATTACGAAAAGTTCCTTATCTGAACAATCGGTTGTGGGGGATATATACTATATATACGACCGATCTCATAAATTTTTTCAGGCAACAATATGTTCAATATACGAAAGTATATGGTGAAGTTTGAAGCTTCAATCTGTTAAATTGGGTAAGATATTACAAAAATCCTCTTTTTCTGAAAAATCGGTTGTATGGAGGATATATACTATAGTGGTCCGATCCGGTCGGTTCCGACAAATGTCTAATCGGACACACAAATACACCTGCTCACCAAATTTTATCAAGATATCTCAAAAATTGAGGGACTAGTTTGCATACAAACAGACAGACGGACAGACGGACAGACGGACATGGCTAAAACAACTCAGCTCTTCAACCTGATTATTTCGGTATACTTAATGGTGGGTCTATCTATTTTCCTTTAAGGACTTACAATTTTCGGTTTCGTGACGAAATTAATATACTATTTCATTTTCATGAAAGGTATAAAAACAGGTAGGTACTTTGTGTGAGGATGCAAAGTTTCAGGTTTTTTGTGGTCTGCGTATAAAAACTATGACTACGAATCACGTATTTCAAAAATATATGACGAAAACGTAACTATTTGATGAAATTTGATGAATTTTGAAGATTCTAGCCGTAAAAAAGGGGTCAAAATGACAGTTTATATGAAGTATATAATATATATACGACCGATCTCTATGATTTTTTCAGACAACAATATATGCTATATACGTAAGCATTTTGTGAAATTTTAAGCTTCTAGCTGTTAAAACGGGGAAGAAATTGCGCAAAGTTTCTTATCTGAACAATCGGTTGTATGAGATATATACTATGTGTACCACCGATCTCAATGATTTTTTCAGACATCAATATATGCTATACACGTAAACAGTTGGTGAAATTTGAAGCTTCTAGCTGTTAAAATGGGGCCGAAATCGTAAAAAAAATATATATATACTATATATATATATTATATATACCATCATATATATATTATATATATCACCGATCTCTATGATTTTTTGACACAACAATACATACTATATACGTAAGCAATCGGTGAAATTTGAAGCTTATAACTGTTAAAATGGGGAAGAAATTGCGCAAAGTTTCTTATCTGAACAATCGGTTGTATGGGATATATACTATATATACCACCGGTATCTATGATTTTCTCAGACAACAATATATGCTATACACGTAAGCATTTGGTGAAATTTTAACATATCTAAACGATTTTTAAGATAAATATAAAATAAACAAGTAAGGAAGGCTAAGTTCGGGTGTAACCGAACATTACGTACTCAGTTGAGAGCTATGGAGACAAAATAAGGAAAATCACCATGTAGGAAAATGAACCTAGGGTAACCTTGGAATGTGGTTGTATGACATGTGTATCAAATGGAAGGTATTAAAGAGTATTTTAAGAGAGAGTAGGCCATAGTTCTATGGATGGACGCCATTTAGGAATATCGCCATAAAGGTGGACCAGGGCTGACTCTAGAATTTGTTTGTACGATATGGGTATCAAATGAAAGGTGTTACTGAGCATTTTAAGAGGGAGTGGGCCTTAGGTCTATCGGTGGACGCCCTTTCGAGATATCGCCATTAAGGTGGACCAGGGGTGACTCTAGAATGTGTTTGTAGGATATGGGTATCAAATGAAAGGTGGTAATGAGTATTTTAAAAGGGAATGGGCTTTAGTTCTATAGGTGAACGCCTTTTCGAGAAATCGCCATAAAGGTGGACCAGGGGTGACTCTAGAATATGTTTGTACGATATGGGTATCAAAGGAAAGCTGTTAATGAGTATTTTGAAAAGGAGTGATCCTTAGTCCATAGGTGGCCGCCGTTTCGAGATATCGCCATAAAGGTGGACCAGGGGTGTCTCTAGAATGTGTTTGTACGATATGGGAATCAAATGAAAGGTGTTACTGAGCATTTTAAGAGGGAGTGGGCATTAGGTCTATAGGTGGACGCCTTTTCGAGATATTGCCATTAGGGTGGGCCAGGGGTGACTCTAGAATGTTTGTACGATATGGGTATAAAACGAAAAGTGTTACTGAGCATTTTAAGAGGGAGTGGGCAATAGGTCTATAGGTGGACGCCTTTTCGAAATGTCGCCATTAGGGTGGGCCAGGGGTGACTCTAGAATGTGTTTGTATGATATGGGTATCAAATGAAAGATGGTAATGAGTATCTTAAAAGGGAGTAATCCTTAGTTCTATAGGTGGACGCCTTTTCGATATATCGCCATAAAGGTGGACCAAGGGTGACTCTAGAATGTTTGTACGATATGGGTATCAAACGAAAGGTGTTACTGAGCATTTTAAGAGGGAGTGGGCATTAGGTCTATAAGTGGACGCCTTTTCGAGATATCGTCATTAGGGTGGGCCAGGGGTGACTCTAGAATGTGTTTGTACGATATGGGTATCAAACGAAAGGTGTTACTGAGCATTTTAAGAGGGAGTGGGCATTAGGTCTATAGGTGGACGTCTTTTCGAGATATCGCCATTAGTGTGGGCCAGGGGTGACTCTATAATGTTTGTGCGATATGGGTATCAAACGAAAGGTGTTACTGAGCATTTTAAGAGGGAGTGGGCATTAGGTCTATAGGTGGACGCCTTTTCGAGATATCGCCATTAGGGTGGGCCAGGGGTGACTCTAGAATGTGTTTGTACGATATGGGTATCAAATGAAAGGTGGTAATGAGTATTTTAAAAGGGAGTAATCCTTAGTTCTATATGTGGACGCCTTTTCGAGATATCGCCATAAAGGTGGACCAAGGGTGACTCTAGAATGTTTGTACGATATGGGTATCAAACGAAAGGTGTTACTGAGCATTTTAAGAGGGAGTGGGCATTAGGTCTATAGGTGGACGCCTTTTCGAGATATCGCCATAAAGGTGGACCAAGGGTGACTCTAGAATGTTTGTACGATATGGGTATCAAACGAAAGGTGTGACTGAGCATTTTAAGAGGGAGTGGGCATTAGGTCTATAGGTGGACGCCTTTTCGAGATATCGCCATTAGGGTGGGCCAGGGGGACTCTAGAATGTTTGTACGATATGGGTATCAAACGAAATGTGTTACTGAGCATTTTAAGAGGGAGTGGACATTAGGTCTATAGGTGGACGCCTTTTCGAGATATCGCCATTAGGGTGGGCCAGAGGTGACTCTAGAATGTTTGTACGGTATGGGTATCAAACGAAAGGTGTTACTGAGCATTTTAAGATTGAGTGGACATTAGGTCTATAGGTGGACGCCTTTTCGAGATATCGCCATTAGGGTGGGCCAGAGGTGACTCTAGAATGTTTGTACGATATGGGTATCAAACGAAAGGTGTTAATGAGCATTTTAAGAGGGAGTGGGCATTAGGTCTATAGGTGGACGCCTTTTCGAGATATCGCCATAAAGGTGGACCAAGGGTGACTCTAGAATGTTTGTACGATATGGGTATCAAACGAAAGGTGTTACTGAGCATTTTAAGAGGGAGTGGGCATTAAGTCTATAGGTGGCCTTTTCGAGACATCGCCAATAGGGTGGGCCAGGGGTGACTCTAGAATGTTTGTACGATATGGGTATCAAACGAAAGGTGTTACTGAGCATTTTAAGAGGGAGTGGACATTAGGTCTATAGGTGGACGCCTTTTCGAGATATCGCCATTAGGGTGGGCCAGAGGTGACTCTAGAATGTTTGTACGATATGGGTATCAAACGAAAGGTGTTACTGAGCATTTTAAGAGGGAGTGGGCATTAGGTCTATAGGTGGACGCCTTTTCGAGATATCGCCATTAGGGTGGGCCAGGGGTGACTCTAGAATGTGTTTGTACGATATGGATATCAAATTAAAGGTATTAATGAGGGTTTTAAAAGCGAGTGGCCCTTAGATGTATATGTGAAGGTGTTCTCGCGATATCGACCAAAATGTGGACCAGGTGATCCAGAAAATCATCTGTCGGGTACTGCTAATTTATTTATATATGCAATACCACTAACAGTATTCCTGCCAAGATTCCAAGGGCTGTTGATTTTGCCTTGTAGAACTTTTTCATTTTCTTCTACTTAATATGGTAGGTGTCACACCCATTTTACAAAATTTTTTCCAAAGTTATATTTTGCGTCAATAAACCAATCCAGTTACCATGTTTCATCCCTTTTTTCGTATTTGGTATAGAATTATGGCATTTTTTTCATTTTTCGTAATTTTCGATATCGATAAAGTGGGCGTGGTTATGGTCGGATTTCGGCTATTTTTTATACCGAGATAAAGTGAGTTCAGATAAGTAGGTGGGCTAAGTTTAGTAAAGATATATCGGTTTTTGCTCAAGTTATTGTGTTAACAGCCGAGCGGAAGGACAGACGGTGGACTGTGTATAAAAACTGGGCGTGGCTTCCACCGATTTCGGCCATTTTCACAGAGAACAGTTAACGTCATAGAATCTATGTACCTACCAAATTTGAGAAGGATTGGTAAATTTTTGTTCGACTTATGGCATTAAAAGTATTCTAGACAAACTAAATGAAAATGGGCGGAGCCACGCCCATTTTGAAATTTTCTTTTATTTTTGTATTTTGTTGCATCATATCATTACAGGAGTTGAATTTTGACTTAATGTACTTATATACAGTAAAGATATTAAATTTTTTGTTAAAATTTGAATTAAAAAAAATTTTTTTTTAAAAAGTGGGCGTGTTCTTCATCCAATTTTACTAATTTTTATTTAGCACATATATAGTAATAGTAGCAGCGTTCCTGCCAAATTTCATCATGATATCTTCAACGACTGCCAAATTACAGCTTGCAAAACTTTTAAATTACCTTCTTGTAAAAGTGGGCGGTGCCACGCCCATTGTCCAAAATCTTACTAATTTTCTATTCTGCGTCATAACGTTAACCCACCTGCCAAGTTTCATCGCTTTAATTGCCTTTGGCAATGAATTATCGCATTTTTTCGGTTTTTTGAAATTTTCGATATCGAAAAAGTGGGCGTGGTTATAGTCCGATATCGTTCATTTTAAATAGCGATCTGAGATGAGTGCCCAGGAATCTACATACCAAATTTCATCAAGATAGCTCAAAATTTACTCAAGTTATCGTGTTAACGGACGGACGGACGGACGGACGGACGGACGGACGGACGGACGGACATGGCTCAATCAAATTTTTTTTCGATCCTGATTATTTTGATATATGGAAGTCTATATCTATCTCGATTCCTTTATATATGTACAACCAACCGTTATCCAATCAAACTTAATATACTCTGTGAGCTCTGCTCAACTGAGTTTAAAAATAGGTATGTAATCTGTGTGAGGATGCAAAGCTTCACGTTTTTTGTGGTCTGCATGTAAAAACTATGGCTACGAATCACGTATTTCAAAAATATATGACGTAAACGTAACTATTTGATGAAATTTGATGAATCTTGAAGCTTCTAGCCGTAAAAAAGGGGACAATATGAAAGTTTATATGAAGTATATAATATATATACCACCGATCTCTATGATTTTTTCAGACAACAATATATGCTATATACGAAAGCATTTTGTGAAATTTGAAGCTTCTAACTGTTAAAACGGGGCAGAAATTGCGCAAAGTTTCTTATCTGAACAATCGGTTGTATGAGATATATACTATGTATATCACCGATCTCAATGATTTTTTCAGACATCAATATATGCTATACACGTAAGCAGTTGGTGAAATTTGAAGCTTCTAGCTGTTAAAATGGGGTAGAAATTGCGAAAAGTTTCGTATCTGAACAATCGGTTGTATGAGATATATACTATATATAGAACCGATCTCTATGATTTTTTCAGACAACAATATATGCTATATACGTAAGCAATCAGTGAAATTTGAAGCTTATAGCTGTTAAAATGGGGTAGAAATTGCGAAAAGTTTCTTATCTGAACAATCGGTTGTATGAGATATATACTATATATACAACCGATCTCTATGATTTTTTCAGACAACAATATATGCTATATACGTAAGCAATCGGTGAAATTTTAAGCTTATAGCTGTTAAAATGGGGTAGAAATTGCGAAAAGTTTCTTATCTGAACAATCGGTTGTATGAGATATATACTATATATACAACCGATCTCTATGATTTTTTCAGACAACAATATATGCTATATAAGTAAATATTCGGTGAAATTTGAAGCTTCTAGCTGTTAAAATGGGGCTAAAATTTGCGAAAATATATATATATATACTATATATATATACTATATATACCACCATATATATACTATATATACCACCATATATATACTATATATACCACCGATCTTTATGATTTTTTAAGACAACAATATATGCTATATACGTAAGCATTCGCTGAAATTTGAAGCCTCTAGCTCTTAAAATAGGGCAGTAATTACGAAAAGTTCCTTATCTGAACAATCGGTTGTGGGGGATATATACTATATATACGACCGATCTCATAAATTTTTTCAGGCAACAATATGTTCAATATACGAAAGTATATGGTGAAGTTTGAAGCTTCAATCTGTTAAATTGGGTAAGATATTACAAAAATCCTCTTTTTCTGAAAAATCGGTTGTATGGAGGATATATGCTATAGTGGTCCGATCCGGTCGGTTCCGACAAATGTCTAATCGGACACCCAAATACACCTGCTCACCAAATTTTATCAAGATCTCTCAAAAATTGAGGGACTAGTTTGCATACAAACAGACAGACGGACATGGCTAAAACAACTCAGCTCTTCAACCTGATTATTTCGGTATACTTAATGGTGGGTCTATCTATTTTCCTTTAAGGACTTACAATTTTCGGTTTCGTGACGAAATTAATATACCATTTCATTTTCATGAAAGGTATAAAAACAGGTAGGTACTTTGTGTGAGGATGCAAAGTTTCAGGTTTTTTGTGGTCTGCGTATAAAAACTATGACTACGAATCACGTATTTCAAATATATATGACGAAAACGTAACTATTTGATGAAATTTGATGAATCTTGAAGCTTCTAGCCGTAAAAAAGGGGTCAATATGACAGTTTATATGAAGTATATAATATATATACCACCGATCTCTATGATTTTTTCAGACAACAATATATGCTTTATACGAAAGCATTTTGTGAAATTTGAAGCTTCTAACTGTTAAAACGGGGCAGAAATTGCGCAAAGTTTCTTATCTGAACAATCGGTTGTATGGGATATATACTATATATACCACCGGTATCTATGATTTTCTCAGACAACAATATATGCTATACACGTAAGCATTTGGTGAAATTTGAACATATCTAAACGATTTTTAAGATAAATATAAAATAAAAAATAGGTAGGTAATCTGTGTGAGGATGCAAAGCTTCACGTTTTTTGTGGTCTGCATGTAAAAACTATTGCTACGAATCACGTATTTCAAAAATATATGACGTAAACGTAACTATTTGATGAAATTTGATGAATCTTGAAGCTTCTAGCCGTAAAAAAGGGGTCAATATGACAGTTTATATGAAGTATATAATATATATACCACCGATCTCTATGATTTTTTCAGACAACAATATATGCTTTATACGAAAGCATTTTGTGAAATTTGAAGCTTCTAACTGTTAAAACGGGGCAGAAATTGCGCAAAGTTTCTTATCTGAACAATCGGTTGTATGAGATATATACTATGTATATCACCGATCTCAATGATTTTTTCAGACATCAATATATGCTATACACGTAAGCAGTTGGTGAAATTTGAAGCTTCTAGCTGATAAAATGGGGTAGAAATTGCGAAAAGTTTCTTATCTGAACAATCGGTTGTATGAGATATATACTATATATAGAACCGATCTCTATGATTTTTTCAGACAACAATATATGCTATATACGTAAGCAATCAGTGAAATTTGAAGCTTATAGCTGTTAAAATGTGGTAGAAATTGCGAAAAGTTTCTTATCTGAATAATCGGTTGTATGAGATATATACTATATATACAACCGATCTCTATGATTTTTTTAGACAACAATATATGCTATATACGTAAGCAATGGGTGAAATTTGAAGTTTATAGCTGTTAAAATGGGGTAGAAATTGCGAAAAGTTTCTTATCTGAACAATCGGTTGTATGAGATATATACTATATATACAACCGATCTCTATGATTTTTTCAGACAACAATATATGCTATATAAGTAAATATTTGGTGAAATTTGAAGCTTCTAGCTGTTAAAATGGGGCTAAAATTTGCGAAAATATATATATATATACTATATATATATACTATATATACCACCATATATATACTATATATACCACCGATCTTTATGATTTTTTCAGACAACAATATATGCTATATGCGTAAGCATTCGCTGAAATTTGAAGCCTCTAGCTCTTAAAATAGGGCAGTAATTACGAAAAGTTCCTTATCTGAACAATCGGTTGTGGGGGATATATACTATATATACGACCGATCTCATAAATTTTTTCAGGCAACAATATGTTCAATATAGGAAAGTATATGGTGAAGTTTGAAGCTTCAATCTGTTAAATTGGGTAAGATATTACAAAAATCCTCTTTTTCTGAAAAATCGGTTGTATGGAGGATATATGCTATAGTGGTCCGATCCGGTCGGTTCCGACAAATGTCTAATCGGACACCCAAATACACCTGCTCACCAAATTTTATCAAGATATCTCAAAAATTGAGGGACTAGTTTGCATACAAACAGACAGACGGACAGACGGACATGGCTAAAACAACTCAGCTCTTCAACCTGATTATTTCGGTATACTTAAGGGTGGGTCTATCTATTTTCCTTTAAGGACTTACAATTTTCGGTTTCGTGACGAAATTAATATACCATTTCATTTTCATGAAAGGTATAAAAACAGGTAGGTACTTTGTGTGAGGATGCAAAGTTTCAGGTTTTTTGTGGTCTACGTGTAAAAACTATGACTACGAATCACGTATTTCAAAAATATATGACGAAAATGTAACTATTTGATGAAATTTGATGAATTTTGAAGATTCTAGCCGTAAAAAAGGGGTCAAAATGACAGTTTATATGAAGTATATAATATATATACGACCGATCTCTATGATTTTTTCAGACAACAATATATGCTATATACGTAAGCATTTTGTGAAATTTGAAGCTTCTAACTGTTAAAACGGGGCAGAAATTGCGCAACGTTTCTTATCTGAACAATCGGTTGTATGAGATATATACTATGTGTACCACCGATCTCAATGATTTTTTCAGATATCAATATATGCTATACACGTAAACAGTTGGTGAAATTTGAAGCTTCTAGCTGTTAAAATGGGGCCGAAATCGTAAAAAAAATATATATATACTATATATATATACTATATATACCATCATATATATATTATATATATCACCGATCTCTATGATTTTTTGACACAACAATACATACTATATACGTAAGCAATCGGTGAAATTTGAAGCTTATAACTGTTAAAATGGGGAAGAAATTGCGCAAAGTTTCTTATCTGAACAATCGGTTGTATGGGATATATACTATATATACCACCGGTATCTATGATTTTCTCAGACAACAATATATGCTATACACGTAAGCATTTGGTGAAATTTGAACATATCTAAACGATTTTTAAGATAAATATAAAATAAAAAATAGGTATGTAATCTGTGTGAGGATGCAAAGCTTCACGTTTTTTGTGGTCTGCATGTAAAAACTATGGCTACGAATCACGTATTTCAAAAATATATGACGTAAACGTAACTATTTGATGAAATTTGATGAATCTTGAAGCTTCTAGCCGTAAAAAAGGGGTCAATATGACAGTTTATATGAAGTATATAATATATATACCACCGATCTCTATGATTTTTTCAGACAACAATATATGCTATATACGAAAGCATTTTGTGAAATTTGAAGCTTCTAACTGTTAAAACGGGGCAGAAATTGCGCAAAGTTTCTTATCTGAACAATCGGTTGTATGAGATATATACTATGTATATCACCGATCTCAATGATTTTTTCAGACATCAATATATGCTATACACGTAAGCAGTTGGTGAAATTTGAAGCTTCTAGCTGTTAAAATGGGGTAGAAATTGCGAAAAGTTTCTTATCTGAACAATCGGTTGTATGAGATATATAATATATATAGAACCGATCTCTATGATTTTTTCAGACAACAATATATGCTATATACGTAAGCAATCAGTGAAATTTGAAGCTTATAGCTGTTAAAATGGGGTAGAAATTGCGAAAAGTTTCTTATCTGAACAATCGGTTGTATGAGATATATACTATATATACAACCGATCTCTATGATTTTTTCAGACAACAATATATGCTATATACGTAAGCAATCGGTGAAATTTGAAGCTTATAGCTGTTAAAGTGGGGTAGAAATTGCGAAAAGTTTCTTATCTGAACAATCGGTTGTATGAGATATATACTATATATACAACCGATCTCTATGATTTTTTCAGACAACAATATATGCTATATAAGTAAATATTCGGTGAAATTTGAAGCTTCTAGCTGTTAAAATGGGGCTAAAATTTGCGAAAATATATATATATATACTATATATATATACTATATATACCACCATATATATACTATATATACCACCGATCTTTATGATTTTTTCAGACAACAATATATGCTATATACGTAAGCATTCGCTGAAATTTGAAGCCTCTAGCTCTTAAAATAGGGCAGTAATTACGAAAAGTTCCTTATCTGAACAATCGGTTGTGGGGGATATATACTATATATACGACCGATCTCATAAATTTTATCAGGCAACAATATGTTCAATATACGAAAGTATATGGTGAAGTTTGAAGCTTCAATCTGTTAAATTGGGTAAGATATTACAAAAATCCTCTTTTTCTGAAAAATCGGTTGTATGGAGGATATATGCTATAGTGGTCCGATCCGGTCGGTTCCGACAAATGTCTAATCGGACACCCAAATACACCTGCTCACCAAATTTTATCAAGATATCTCAAAAATTGAGGGACTAGTTTGCATACAAACAGACAGACGGACAGACGGACATCGCTAAAACAACTCAGCTCTTCAACCTGATTATTTCGGTATACTTAATGGTGGGTCTATCTATTTTCCTTTAAGGACTTACAATTTTCGGTTTCGTGACGAAATTAATATACCATTTCATTTTCATGAAAGGTATAAAAACAGGTAGGTACTTTGTGTGAGGATGCAAAGTTTCAGGTTTTTTGTGGTCTGCGTGTAAAAAATATGACTACGAATCACGTATTTCAAAAATATATGACGAAAACGTAACTATTTGATGAAATTTGATGAATTATGAAGATTCTAGCCGTAAAAAAGGGGTCAAAATGACAGTTTATATGAAGTATATAATATATATACGACCGATCTCTATGATTTTTTCAGACAACAATATATGCTATATACGTAAGCATTTTGTGAAATTTGAAGCTTCTAGCTGTTAAAACGGGGCAGAAATTGCGCAAAGTTTCTTATCTGAACAATCGGTTGTATGAGATATATACTATGTGTACCACCGATCTCAATGATTTTTTCAGACATCAATATATGCTATACACGTAAACAGTTGGTGAAATTTGAAACTTCGAGCTGTTAAAATGGGGCCGAAATCGTAAAAAAAATATATATATACTATATATATATATTATATATACCATCATATATATATTATATATATCACCGATCTCTATGATTTTTTGACACAACAATACATACTATATACGTAAGCAATCGGTGAAATTTGAAGCTTATAACTGTTAAAATGGGGAAGAAATTGCGCAAAGTTTCTTATCTGAACAATCGGTTGTATGGGATATATACTATATATACCACCGGTATCTATGATTTTCTCAGACAACAATATATGCTATACACGTAAGCATTTGGTGAAATTTGAACATATCTAAACGATTTTTAAGATAAATATAAAATAAAAAATAGGTAGGTAATCTGTGTGAGGATGCAAAGCTTCAGGTTTTTTGTGGTCTGCATGTAAAAACTATGGCTACGAATCACGTATTTCAAAAATATATGACGTAAACGTAACTATTTGATGAAATTTGATGAATCTTGAAGCTTCTAGCCGTAAAAAAGGGGTCAATATGACAGTTTACATGAAGTATATAATATATATACCACCGATCTCTATGATTTTTTCAGACAACAATATATGCTATATACGAAAGCATTTTGTGAAATTTGAAGCTTCTAACTGTTAAAACGGGGCAGAAATTGCGCAAAGTTTCTTATCTGAACAATCGGTTTATGAGATATATACTATGTATATCACCGATCTCAATGATTTTTTCAGACATCAATATATGCTATACACGTAAGCAGTTGGTGAAATTTGAAGCTTCTAGCTGTTAAAATGGGGTAGAAATTGCGAAAAGTTTCTTATCTGAACAATCGGTTGTATGAGATATATACTATATATAGAACCGATCTCTATGATTTTCTCAGACAACAATATATGCTATATACGTAAGCAATCAGTGAAATTTGAAGCTTATAGCTGTTAAAATGGGGTAGAAATTTCGAAAAGTTTCTTATGTGAACAATCGGTTGTATGAGATATATACTATATATATAACCGATCTCTATGATTTTTTCAGACAACAATATATGCTATATACGTAAGCAATTGGTGAAATTTGAAGCTTATAGCTGTTAAAATGGGGTAGAAATTGCGAAAAGTTTCTTATCTGAACAATCGGTTGTATGAGATATATACTATATATACAACCGATCTCTATGATTTTTTCAGACAACAATATATGCTATATAAGTAAATATTCGGTGAAATTTGAAGCTTCTAGCTGTTAAAATGGGGCTAAAATTTGCGAAAATATATATATATATACTATATATATATACTATATATACCACCATATATATACTATATATACCACCGATCTTTATGATTTTTTCAGACAACAATATATGCTATATACGTAAGCATTCGCTGAAATTTGAAGCCTCTAGCTCTTAAAATAGGGCAGTAATTACGAAAAGTTCCTTATCTGAACAATCGGTTGTGGGGGATATATACTATATATACGACCGATCTCATAAATTTTTTCAGGCAACAATATGTTCAATATACGAAAGTATATGGTGAAGTTTGAAGCTTCAATCTGTTAAATTAGGTAAGATATTACAAAAATCCTCTTTTTCTGAAAAATCGGTTGTATGGAGGATATATGCTATAGTGGTCCGATCCGGTCGGTTCCGACAAATGTATAATCGGACACCCAAATACACCTGCTCATCAAATTTTATCAAGAAATCTCAAAAATTGAGGGACTAGTTTGCATACAAACAGACAGACGGACAGACGGACAGACGGACATGGCTAAAACAACTCAGCTCTTCAACCTGATTATTTCGGTATACTTAATGGTGGGTCTATCTATTTTCCTTTAAGGACTTACAATTTTCGGTTTCGTGACGAAATTAATATACCATTTCATTTTGATGAAAGGTATAAAAATAGGTAGGTAATCTGTGTGAGGATGCAAAGCTTCACGTTTTTTGTGGTCTGCATGTAAAAACTATGGCTACGAATCACGTATTTCAAAAATATATGACGTAAACGTAACTATTTGATGAAATTTGATGAATCTTGAAGCTTCTAGCCGTAAAAAAGGGGTCAATATGACAGTTTATATGAAGTATATAATATATATACCACCGATCTCTATGATTTTTTCAGACAACAATATATGCTATATACGAAAGCATTTTGTGAAATTTGAAGCTTCTAACTGTTAAAACGGGGCAGAAATTGCGCAAAGTTTCTTATCTGAACAATCGGTTGTATGAGATATATACTATGTATATCACCGATCTCAATGATTTTTGCAGACATCAATATATGCTATAGACGTAAGCAGTTGGTGAAATTTGAAGCTTCTAGCTGTTAAAATGGGGCTAAAATTTGCGAAAATATATATATATATATACTATATATATATACCATATATACCACCATATATATACTATATATACCACCGATCTTTATGATTTTTTCAGACAACAATATATGCTATATACGTAAGCATTCGCTGAAATTTGAAGCTTCTAGCTCTTAAAATAGGGCAGTAATTACGAAAAGTTCCTTATCTGAACAATCGGTTGTGGGGGATATATACTATATATACGACCGATCTCATAAATTTTTTCAGGCAACAATATGTTCAATATACGAAAGTATATGGTGAAGTTTGAAGCGATCTCTATGATTTTTTGACACAACAATACATACTATATACGTAAGCAATCGGTGAAATTTGAAGCTTATAACTGTTAAAATGGGGAAGAAATTGCGCAAAGTTTCTTATCTGAACAATCGGTTGTATGGGATATATACTATATATACCACCGGTATCTATGATTTTCTCAGACAACAATATATGCTATACACGTAAGCATTTGGTGAAATTTGAAGCTTCTAGCTGTTAAAATGGGGTAGAAATTGCGAAAAGTTTCTTATCTGAACAATCGGTTGTATGAGATATATACTATATATAGAACCGATCTCTATGATTTTTTCAGACAACAATATATGCTATATACGTAAGCAATCAGTGAAATTTGAAGCTTATAGCTGTTAAAATGGGGTAGAAATTGCGAAAAGTGTCTTATCTGAACAATCGGTTGTATGAGATATATACTATATATACAACCGATCTCTATGATTTTTTCAGACAACAATATATGCTATATAAGTAAATATTCGGTGAAATTTGAAACTTCTAGCTGTTAAAATGGGGCTAAAATTTGCGAAAATATATATATATATACTATATATATATATACTATATATACCACCATATATATACTATATATACCACCGATCTTTATGATTTTTTCAGACAACAATATATGCTATATACGTAAGCATTCGCTGAAATTTGAAGCCTCTAGCTCTTAAAATAGGGCAGTAATTACGAAAAGTTCCTTATCTGAACAATCGGTTGTGGGGGATATATACTATATATACGACCGATCTCATAAATTTTTTCAGGCAACAATATGTTCAATATACGAAAGTATATGGTGAAGTTTGAAGCTTCAATCTGTTAAATTGGGTAAGATATTACAAAAATCCTCTTTTTCTGAAAAATCGGTTGTATGGAGGATATATGCTATAGTGGTCCGATCCGGTCGGTTCCGACAAATGTCTAATCGGACACCCAAATACACCTGCTCACCAAATTTTATCAAGATATCTCAAAAATTGAGGGACTAGTTTGCATACAAACAGACAGACGGACAGACGGACATGGCTAAAACAACTCAGCTCTTCAACCTGATTATTTCGGTATACTTAATGGTGGGTCTATCTATTTTCCTTTAAGGACTTACAATTTTCGGTTTCGTGACGAAATTAATATACCATTTCATTTTCATGAAAGGTATAAAAACAGGTAGGTACTTTGTGTGAGGATGCAAAGTTTCAGGTTTTTTGTGGTCTGCGTGTAAAAACTATGACTACGAATCACGTATTTCAAAAATATATGACGAAAACGTAACTATTTGATGAAATTTGATGAATTATGAAGATTCTAGCCGTAAAAAAGGGGTCAAAATGGCAGTTTATATGAAGTATATAATATATATACGACCGATCTCTATGATTTTTTCAGACAACAATATATGCTATATACGTAAGCATTTTGTGAAATTTGAAGCTTCTAGCTGTTAAAACGGGGCAGAAATTGCGCAAAGTTTCTTATCTGAACAATCGGTTGTATGAGATATATACTTTGTGTACCACCGATCTCAATGATTTTTTCAGACATCAATATATGCTATACACGTAAACAGTTGGTGAAATTTGAAGCTTCTAGCTGTTAAAATGGGGCCGAAATCGTAAAAAAAATATATATATACTATATATATATATTATATATACCATCATATATATATTATATATATCACCGATCTCTATGATTTTTTGACACAACAATACATACTATATACGTAAGCAATCGGTGAAATTTGAAGCTTATAACTGTTAAAATGGGGAAGAAATTGCGCAAAGTTTCTTATCTGAACAATCGGTTGTATGGGATATATACTATATATACCACCGGTATCTATGATTTTCTCAGACAACAATATATGCTATACACGTAAGCATTCGGTGAAATTTGAACATATCTAAACGATTTTTAAGATAAATATAAAATAAAAAATAGGTAGGTAATCTGTGTGAGGATGCAAAGCTTCAGGTTTTTTGTGGTCTGCATGTAAAAACTATGGCTACGAATCACGTATTTCAAAAATATATGACGTAAACGTAACTATTTGATGAAATTTGATGAATCTTGAAGCTTCTAGCCGTAAAAAAGGGGTCAATATGACAGTTTATATGAAGTATATAATATATATACCACCGATCTCTATGATTTTTTCAGACAACAATATATGCTATATACGAAAGCATTTTGTGAAATTTGAAGCTTCTAACTGTTAAAACGGGGCAGAAATTGCGCAAAGTTTCTTATCTGAACAATCGGTTGTATGAGATATATACTATGTATATCACCGATCTCAATGATTTTTTCAGACATCAATATATGCTATACACGTAAGCAGTTGGTGAAATTTGAAGCTTCTAGCTGTTAAAATGGGGTAGAAATTGCGAAAAGTTTCTTATCTGAACAATCGGTTGTATGAGATATATACTATATATAGAACCGATCTCTATGATTATTTCAGACATCAAAATATGCTATACACGTAAGCAGTTGGTGAAATTTGAAGCTTCTAGCTGTTAAAATGGGGTAGAAATTGCGAAAAGTTTCTTATCTGAACAATCGGTTGTATGAGATATATACTATATATAGAACCGATCTCTATGATTTTTTCAGACAACAATATATGCTATATACGCAAGCAATCAGTGAAATTTGAAGCTTATAGCTGTTAAAATGGGGTAGAAATTGCGAAAAGTTTCTTATCTGAACAATCGGTTGTATGAGATATATACTATATATACAACCGATCTCTATGATTTTTTCAGACAACAATATATGCTATATAAGTAAATATTCGGTTAAATTTGAAGCTTCTAGCTGTTAAAATGGGGCTAAAATTTGCGAAAATATATATATATATACTATATATATATACTATATATACCACCATATATATACTATATATACCACCGATCTTTATGATTTTTTCAGACAACAATATATGCTATATACGTAAGCGTTCGCTGAAATTTGAAGCCTCTAGCTCTTAAAATAGGGCAGTAATTACGAAAAGTTCCTTATCTGAACAATCGGTTGTGGGGGATATATACTATATATACGACCGATCTCATAAATTTTTTCAGGCAACAATATGTTCAATATACGAAAGTATATGGTGAAGTTTGAAGCTTCAATCTGTTAAATTGGGTAAGATATTACAAAAATCCTCTTTTTCTGAAAAATCGGTTGTATGGAGGATATATGCTATAGTGGTCCGATCCGTTCGGTTCCGACAAATGTCTAATCGGACACCCAAATACACCTGCTCACCAAATTTTATCAAGATATCTCAAAAATTGAGGGACTAGTTTGCATACAAACAGACAGACGGACAGACGGACATGGCTAAAACAACTCAGCTCTTCAACCTGATTATTTCGGTATACTTAATGGTGGGTCTATCTATTTTCCTTTAAGGACTTAAAATTTTCGGTTTCGTGACGAAATTAATATACCATTTCATTTTCATGAAAGGTATAAAAATTTACTTACCTTAGAGCTTAGAATCCATCAAAAAAATTATACAAAAGTGTTCACTTAAAAGAAATATGAAGCTTAATATTCAACAAGAATTTTGCAAATTAATCAATGCATTTTACGGCCACTCCTGCCTTCTTACTTCAATTACTCAATATATATGAGCAAAAATATCAAAAAAAAAAGCACAAATCCCGTTATTTTGTTTATTTTCTTTCATTTCTCATTACACTTTTCTTGGAATAAGAACTTTGTTTTTGTCCAGCTAGCTTGTTCTACACGAAACACTGTGCGTAAGTGTAAACAAAAGTATGTACAAACAAATATATAGGGATACAAACAATAGAACAAAGAATATGTCGTTGTTGTTGTTGTAGCAGTGCTTCGCGCCACCTAACAGCTGCGACCGATCACAAATTGTCATCAATATCCTCTAACGGGAGTCCAAGGAAACTTGCTGTTTCAACAGGGGTGGACCATAATGAAAGGGGTATTAGAGGCGTTGGTTCTACATTACAATTAACATTGCAAGCGGGCATACATTTTGTATGTCGGGTTTGATTCTGGATAGGTAAGAGTTTAACCTGTTACAGTATCTAGAACGAAGTTGAGCTATATTATTATTTGTTGATCCTAAATATGCTGCTAGTGCTGCTCATGTGCGCCGTGAGACCTGCATTTTATGTTGTTGTTGCTTAAGCAATAAATTGCGATATGCATATGCGCATTGGTCTGTGTCACTTTTAAAATTATTTCTCTTATCATTATGCGTGTTCATAATGTGGATCATTTCCATGGTGAAGCGCTTATTATATTGTTTCTGTATGTCCAATATAGTAACATTCTGGAAATCGGGATAGTGGCCCGTATCCTTACAGTGGGCCGTTAAGGCCGTTTTATTTTCCGAAGCGTTGTTCCTAAGTTTAATATTGGAAATATGGCCGAAAATCCTTGTCTTTAATTTTAATTTGGTTGTCACCACATATACTTTCTCACGTAAGGGAGACCCGTCACCGTTTCATGGGATTCTGTATATTACGTTGGATTTCCCATCCTTTGGAATTCTGTCCTTTGTATTGCTGTAAATATGTTTCAATGTATTGTTGTATGTGAACGCTATTTCGACCTTTTCTTTGCCATATAAATCCGATTTCTTGATCCTCTCTGTTATTCTTGGGACATAGGTTATCGCTTTGTATATTTGGTTATTTGCTTCTTCGGGTTTCCATTCATTACGTGCTCTGGTATAGAAACTTTGGACCAGGTTATTGACAAAGCTACTTGGAAACTCATTTTCCTCTAGAGTTTTTTTGATGATCTTGATATTCTTCTTGTGGTACATTCTTATGAAGCTTTTGGCGGTATTTAATATTGTACTTTTTTCGTGTTTTAAATAAAAGTTAATTAGTCATCCCGAAGCTGTGGGTTTTCTGTACCAATCAATATATAAATAATATTGTTTCTCCTATTGATTAACGTGTCCAAATACGGTAGTTGACAATCTTTCTCAACCTCTATTGTTAATTTAATGCTTCTGCTGTAGGTGTTGAGTTCATTGAGGACGTTTTGAATTTATTCAGTTGTTACATTGGCAAATAAGTCATCTACATATTTTGTAAGTAGACGTGGTTTGCTGGTAGCTGGCTGGTAAGCCCATGGGCATTCCTGTACGTTGTTCGTATATTTTTTCATTGCATCGATTCTCTTTTATGCAAAATTTCACCATTGTGATAAATAGTTCCCTTGTTGAGGATGTATATTCTTTTATGTTTTCCCACTTTGATGATGTTATTTCAATGGCTAAATCAACCGGAATGCTTGGGAACAAGGAGACTACGTCCAAGAAAACAAGGATTCGTCATCATGAATATATGTGCCATTGACCTTACTCTTAAATTCTGTTGAGTCGATAGATGAACAAATAGGTCGGAGTGTATATACCTTCTTTATGAATTTTTGGTAACCCATAGATTTTACACAGTAGGTTTTTCTTTTCTTGGATATCTATGGCAACGCTGTTGAACATTCTTTTAACAATCTCTTTGTTTTTGTCTTGTAGCTTGTTCGTCGGATCGCGTTATAAAACTTTGCAGGTAGAGATGTCGTTCACCAGTGTCTGAATCTTTGTATCGTATTCGTTTTTCTCTATCACCACTGTAACGTTGCGCTTGTCAGCATTGAGTACAAGTAATTGTTTGTTGGGTTTGAGGAACCGTTTTGTCTCTTACAGTATTTTGCGTGTGAATTTGTCTCGTGTGGGAATCGTATTGTTCTTTAGATGGTCGTGTATCAGTGTCGTGAAGTTGTTTCTTCCACTTCTTGTGATTCCTTATCTTTCACAGTTTGTATAATGTTTTCTATAAACTTAAATAGAGGAAATTTCTTGTTTTCGGTCGAGAGGGCATATTTCGGGCCCAGGGATAACAGCGATTGTATACCATGTGGTATTTCAGTTTGTGTGGTATTTCGGAACCATTGTGGTACAACCCAAATATTCAGTTTTTCCTTCTCTTGTTGTCTTAGTTTTTCGTACTTTTTTGTTTGTCTCTGTTTAATATTACTTGTGAGGTTATCCAACAGTATATTTTCACTTTCCTAGAATTTGGTTGAATGGTGAGAATTAAGAGTGTTGTTGATTTCTGTTCACAGTCTATTTGCCTCCCTTCTGTTTTGTCTTAGGAGGTCATGTTTGATACATATTATCATATTTAAAAGCTTCGAATCCACTTGATTAATGAATGTGAAAACTTTGTTTGTGAACTTACGTGGAATTCTGCAATTATTGGTGTTGTTTTTTATGATGTACATAATATTTTTTGTTGCATCTCTCAAAAAATGTTTGGTGTTATTCCACTTCGCTTGCACCTCTCCAAAAATTTGGTCGACTCTGATATTTTAATAATTTGTTGTGTTTTTTGCTGGTATCGTTTGATGTACCTGCTGGTCCGTGTATTATATTTGTGTTTGATGGTTTGGTACACCTTAAAAGTGTTTCCGTTCTTTTGGTGTGCTCTCCGTTTGAACATTTTTGGTAATTTTTATAGCGTTATACGTTTATGTTATGTTAATAATAGCCGTGTTTTTTAACACGCGTATATCCGTTTACGCTTAAACTTTATATTGACTGCTAAGAGACAAACTATAAATACACCTCTGAAATTGCTGCGCATAAATTTTGTCCTACTAAATTTCAATAGGCATTATACTCAGATGTAACTGAAATATGTGTCTTTGTTTCACCCTGTACACTAATTCTATGTATTATATGTGTGTCCACAATTCATCGCAACTGATTCAGCTATATGTTATACCCTATGGCCATCAGAGCGTTGCGTCTCCGCTTTTCGGTACACCCTGTTGCTGTAGCTAGTTGTTTTACCACAGCCGCTAGATGGGTCTCCTAAGCATTATCTAAGCGAAGATAGGCGTTTTTTAACACGCGCAAACGAAACGTATACGCGCGTGTTAAAAAACACGGCTAATAATGAGCTTAAAGGCCGTGGTTAAATAAAACACAATGTTTAAAATTGCACTGTACTTTTACACAGGGTATTATAACTTTGATTGGATAACGATTGGTTGTACAGGTATAAAGGAATGGAGATAGTTATAGACTTCTATATATCAAAATAATCAGTATCGAAAAAAGATGTGATTGAGTCATGTTCGACCGTCCGTCCGTCTGCCCGTTAATACGATAACTTGAGTAAATATTGAGATATCTTCACCAAATTTAGTACACGAGCTTATCTGGACCCAGAATAGATTGGTATTGAAAATGAGCGAAATGATAACCACGCCCACTTTTTATATATATAACATTTTGGAAAACTCATAAAACCTGATTATTTAGTAAATAATACACATAGAATGTTGAAATTTGACGTGTGGACTGATATTGAGACTCGTGATAAAAATTTGAAAAAAAATTTTAAAACGGGCGTGGCACCGCCCACTTGTGATAAAATCAAGTTTACAAATATTATTAATCATAAATCAAAAATCGTTAAACCTATCGCAACAAAATTCGGCAGAGAGGTTTTCTTTACTATAAGGAATGCTTTGAAGAAAAATTAACGAAATCGGTTGAGGACAACGCCCACTTTTATATAAAAGATTTTTAAAAGGGTCGTGAACGAATAAAATAAGCTATATCTTTGCAAAAATAGCTTTTTATCAATGGTATTTCATTTCCCAAATGGATTTATAACAATAAATAGGAAAATCTTAAAATTTAAAAAATGGGCGTGGCACCGCCCCTTTTATGACTAAGCAATTTTCTATGTTTCGGGAGCCATAACTCGAAGAAAAATTAACGGATCGTAACAAAATTGGGTACACAAATTTTCCTTAAAGCAGGAAATATTTCTAGTAAAAATGGATAAGATTGGATCGGTTAAAGACCACGCCCACTTTTATATAAAAGATTTTTAAAAGGGTCGTAGACTAAAATAGAATCAATATAATTTTACTTTCTAAATTGAATTATAACATTAAATTGGAAAACACAAAAATTTGTGAAAATGAGTGTGGCACCGCTCCTTTTTTGTCTAAGCAATTTTCAGTGTTTCGGGAGCTATAACTCGAAGAAAAATTTACATATCGTACAAAATTGGGTACACATATTTTCCTTATAGCAGGAAATATTTCTAGTAAAAATGGATAAGATTGGTTAAGGACCACGCCCACTTTTATATAAATGACTTTGAAAAGGGTCATAGGCAAAAAATTTAAGTTTAATCTTAGAGAAAAATAGTTTTGAACCAATCGTATTTTTATTGTTCTATCTTTATTTTAAAATAGACAGTAGGGAAATTCCCATATCTGAAGGAAAACTGCATTATTACCCGCTCAAGGTCCTTGGTGTTAGCCTCTGTATCCTTTTTGCTATTCTTAAACGAAGATTAGTTCAGAATAGAACCATATGAATATGTATTAATTCGCAGCCTTGTAACTTTTAGGAACTAGGATAAGAGAAATGTTGTAGTTAGAATAGCTTCGATTAAATAATTTTCTAGTAATTTTGTAACTTGTTTGTTAATTTCTTCCCTAGACGATAATTCTTTGTATACACTGGTTCGTTGTCAGTTACCCGTAACTTCTGCTCGTTGTCAAGCGCGAATATGTCAGCATATTGTATGCAGATATCTAAAAGTTCAGATGGTGCATCTTTGGGAGTTTGATTTTTTAAAATCGAAGTTATTTCATTAACTCGTTTCTCATCTGACTTAGTTTTGTCGATTACATAGACTTGATAATTTGCTAGGTTTTCCGTTTTAATAGAATTTTCGTGTACGAATTGTACATCGCTTGTGGTATTAATTAATTTTATGACTTGGTTATTGGAGTTTGTAATGCATCTTGCGGTAAATACGCCTTTTTGTATTTCTTCAGATTCAACGAAAAGTTGAGTTGTTGAGTGACCTAAGTCGAAAATTCGAAAAACTTCGCATCTTGGTGGTATAATACACATATCTGCTGAGATGCTATTATTTGAATAATTTATTACACATTTGTTATAGTGAAGAAAGTCTTTGACCAGTATACCATCTGATGGAATATTGAAGTCATCGTTTACCACATGTAAGCTCTGTTCAACTGGATTATTAGGAAAATGTAGGTCTATGTTTATTTTACCTAAAGTAGGAACAGAGTTTGACGTTACACCAGTGATATTAACTATATCGTCAGAGTTAATGGAAATTTGCTATTTGAGACTCGAAATTTTAATCAAAGAAATATCAGCCTGTGTATCTAGTAAAAATGTGAATAGTTTAGATCCGTTTATATAAATTTCGACAAAATTCGAGTAATTTAAATTCAGACAAAAAACATGTTTCGTATTTATTCGCTTATCTCGTCGTCCCTCAGTGTTCGCTGCTGAGGGGCTTCCAAGTTTAAAGAGCGAACGTTTGCATTATTTTGGGTATTTGAACTTCCGGTATTAGTGTTGGTTCTGTTTTCTAACCTATTTTGACTGTTGCTGGTGTTACGAGAATTACCATTGCTTCGGTTGTCGTTGTTTTCCCTATAATTGTTGTTTTGCTCATTCTGATTGTTATTGTTGGATCTACCGTTATTGTTGTTGTTGTACCTATTGAAATTATGATTGTTATTGAACCTATTGAAATTGCTATTGTATATATTAGTGTTGATGTAGTAGTTATTTCCTCTATTGTTGTTGCGAAAATTATTTTGATTGTTAAACCTTGATCGAAAAGTTAATACCTAACTTTATGTAACCTGATTGTTTTGTTCGACATTCATTTTTGCTACGACGTCTTTTGCGTCACTAAAAGAGGTTGATGCCAGAGTTGCTTTGACTAAGTGTTATCGCGTATTTAGCCTACAAACGTTTACTGACTGTTCGACTGCCATCTCGTGCGCTTTGGCTTTTGACATGCCCTCGATAATTAGAGACCTCTCTAAAGCATCAGATAATTCCTCTATGCGTTTAGCAAACTCGGTTAAATTATTGTTGGTAACTGTTAGTGAAGCTATTTTTCCTGCAACGACTTTTGAATTGTCTAGCTTTATTAGACTTCTAAACGCATCTATAATTTCTTGGATAGATGTTATATTTGTCGGAATTGCTTCTCTTTCTTTCCCTTCGAGCTTCGATTTAACAAATGAAATAAAATTTGGTGTGAGATCTGGATCTGTAAAGCCTTCTACTAGTTCAATTTTATCTATGAAGGACTCTAGCGCTAATGGGTCACCGTTATAGTTTTCCCTGAATACGGGAGCACACGTCTCAATGTTGTTGTTGCTGTTGTTGTAGCGATAAGGTTGCTCCCCGAAAGCTTTGGGGAGTGTTATCGATGTGATGGTCCTTTGCCGGATACAGATCCGATACGCCCCGGTAACACAGTTCCATTAAGGTGCTAGCCCGACCATCTCGGGAACGATTTATATGGCCACATTAAGCCTTCAGGCCATCCTTCCCTCCCCACCCCAATGTTCTATGAGGAGCTTGGTGTCGCCAGAGCCTCGTCTGTTGGAGAAACGGGATCCCCCGCTCGAAGGTGAGGTTGACAATTGGGTTTTGAGAAGCTATATATTGCGGTTGCAACCTGAAAAGATTGCGCTACATAACCCCTTGCATCTGGTATTTTAATCGCCTTTTACGACAGGCAAACCTACCGCGGGTATATCCTAACCTCCTAACCCGCTGGGGGTCACACGTTCCAATAAAATGTTTATTTTGCTCTGTGGTAGCGATTATTGTTGGTTCTGGAAAATTACTACGAAATTGGTTGGAATAGGAAAAAGTTGTTAAAAGCCTTAAAGAGTTGTTTGATGTAAAGACTGGGTTATCGAAACCACAGAAGTTTTCTTGTAATGGAATATTTTCAGTATGAGATAAAGAACAACTTTGTTTACCGATACGACTATCGAGTGTTTCTGGCTGTGCTTGGTCAGAGAATTTTTCTTCTTCCTCAGAATCGATTTTGTGTGCGTCGAAGGATTCTTTTTCTTCCCGATCAGTATTTGACACAAAAATGTTAACTAGAACTAAGTCGCTGTAGTTGGTTGGTACTTTAACTGTGCAGTTGAGTTTTTTAAAACATTTAATTAATTCTTCCCCACAACGTGATAAACTTTTATTCACAGCAACTGGCCTAGGTCGGTTTTCAAACTGACCATTTACCTCTACTAAAATGTTATTATATGCCTCAATTAAAGAATTTTATATACATCTAACTTCTCTTCCCTTGTCGGTAAATCACGACCTGTATGTAAAACATGTTTTTTAATTTTAAAAAACTGTTCCCCCAATTCTTTGAATTTTGTTTCGAAATTTGACATTAGCAGAAGAAAAAGGTGTGAGAGCTTTAGATGTTTGGATATTAAAAAATTGGAATGAATAAAAAAAGTTGAAATGATTTTTGTAAACTAATTTGAATTAAGAAAAATTTGCAAGTTTGAGTTATGAATATGAACAAATTTGAATGGAAAAGAAATTTGAAATGATTTTAACACCTAAATTGAATCCGTTTTACTTGAATTTTGTATTGAATGTTGGCATATATTTTATAGAATTACTTGAAAGTGAGTTGAATTGTATTCCCTGTGAACCATCAATTAAATTTTGGCTTAAAATTTTTTTTTGTTTTGTACCGGGTGTGCTACAATATACGATATACAGGAGAGAAGCCCGATCTATTTTTCGATTGTCTTGCGCCAATTAAAATATATTTATTGCAATTTAATGTTTATTATAATTGTGTAACGTGATGGCGGCACCGTTGCACAAAAAAAACATTCATTTTAGAATTTTCACGGACGCACCGTTTTCATCAAAACAAGTAAGGAAGACTAAGTTCGGGTGTGAGCGAACATTACATACTCAGCTGGGAGCTTTGGAGACAAAATAAGGAAAAATCACCATGTAGGAAAATTAACCTAGGGTAACCCTGGGATGTGTTTGTATTACATGGGTATCAAATGGAAGGTATTAAACAGTATTTTAAAAGAGAGTGGTCCTTAGTTCTATAGGTCAACATCTTTTCGCAATATCGCCATAAAGGTGGACCAGGGATTACTCTAGAATGTGCTTGTTCGATATGGGCATCAAATTAAAGGTATTAGTGAGGGTTTTAAAAGGGAGTGGCCCTTAGTTGTATATGTGAAGGAGTTTTCGCGATGTCGACCAAAATGTTGGCCAGGGTTACCCAGAACATCATCTGTCGGGTACAGCTAACTTATGTATATATGTAATATCACGATCAGTATTCCTGCCAAGATTCCAAGGGCTTTTGATTTCGCCCTACAGAACTTTTTCATTTTCTTCTACTTAATATCGTAGGTGTCACACCCATTTTACAAAGTTTTTTCCAAAGTTATATTTTGCGTCAATAAACCAATCCAATTAAAATGATTCATCCCTTTTTTCATATGTGGCATAGAATTATGGCATTTTTTTATTTTTCGTAGTTTTCGATATCGAAAAAGTGGGCGTGGTCATAGTCGGATTTCGGACATTTTTTATAACAAGATAAAGTGAGTTCCGATAAGTACGTGAACTAAGTTTAGTAAAGATATATCGATTTTTGCTCAAGTTATCGTGTTAACGGCCGAGCGGAGGAACAGACGGTCGACTGTGTATAAAAAATGGGCGTGGCATCAACCGATTTCGCCAGTTAACATCATAAAATCTACTCCCCTACCAAATTTCAAAAGGATTGGTTAATTTTTGTTCGACCTTTGGCGTTAAAAGTATCCTAGACAAATTAAATGAAAAAGGGCGGAGCCACGCGCATATTGAAATTTTCTTTTATTTTTGTATTTTGTTGCACCATATCATTACTGGAGTTGAATGTTGACATAATTTACTTATATACTGTAAAGATATAAAATTTTTTGTTAAAATTTGACTTACAAATTTTTTTTTAAAAAGTGAGCGTGTCCATCAACCGATTTTGCTAATTTTTATTTAAAACACAATTATCGTTGTTGTTATTGTTGATCGACGAAATCGGACTATGACCACGCGTCATTCGAGATCGAAAATTTCGAAAAACCGGAAAAGTGCGATAATTCATTACCATAGACGGATAAAGCGACGGAAATTGGTAGATAGGTTGATCTTATGACGCAGAATTGAAGATTAATAAAATTGTGGACAATGGGCGTGGCACCGCCCACTTTTAAAATAAGGTAGTTTAAAACTTTTGCAACCTTTAATTTGGCAGTCGTTGAAGATATCGTGATGAAATTTGGCAGGAACGTTACTCCTCCTACTAAATAAAAATTTGCAAAATCGGATGACGACCACGCCCACTTTTAAAAAAAAAATTTACAAGTCAAATTTTAACAAAAAATTGAATATCTTTACAGTATATAAATAAATTTTGTCAACGTTCAACTCCAGTAATAATATGGTGCAACAAGATACAAAAATAAAAGAAAATTTCAAAATGAGCGTGGCTCCGCCCTCTTTCATTTAATTTGTCTAGAATACTTTTAATACCATAAGTCGAACAAAAATTCACCAATACTTGTGAAATTTGGTAGGGCATAGATTCTATGACGATAACTGTTTTCTGTGAAAATGGGCGAAATCGGTTGAAGCCACACCCAGTTTTTATAACTTGAGCAAAAATCGATATATCATTACTAAACTTAGATCACGTACTTATCTGAACTCACTTTGTCTTGGTATAAAAAATGGCCGAAATCCGACTATGACCACGCCCACTTTTTCGATATCGAAAATTACGAAAAATAAAAAAAATGCCATAATTCTATACCAAATTTGAAAAAGGAATGAAACATGGCAATTGGATTGGTTTATTGGCGCAAAATATAACTTTAGAAAAAACTTTGTAAAATGGGTGTGACACCTATCATATTAAGGAGAAGAAAATGAAAAAGTTCTGTAGGGCGAAATCAAAAGCCCTTGGAATTTTCGCAGGAATACTGTTCGTGGTATTACATATATAAATAAATTAGCTGTACCCGACAGATGATGTTCTGAGTCATCCTGGCCCACATTTTGGTCGATATCTCGAAAAAGCCTTCACATATACAAGTAAGGGCCACTCCCTTTTAAAACCCTCATTAATACCTTTAATTTGATACCCATACCATACAAACACATTATACCCCTGGTCCACCTTTATGGCGATATATCGAAAAGGCGTCCCCTATAGAACTAAGGCACACTCCCTTTTAAGATACTCATTAACACCTTTCATTTGATACCCATATCGTACAGGCACATTCTAGAGTCACACCCCTGGTCCACCTTTATGGCGATATCTCAAAAAGGCGTCCACCTATAGAACTAAGGCCCACTCCCCTTTAAATAACTATTAACACCTTTCATTTGATACCCATATCGTACAAACGTATTCTAGAGTCGCCTCTGGTCCACCGTTATGGCGATATCCCGAAATGGCGTAGACCTATAGAACTAAGGCCCACTCCCTTTTAAAATACTCATTAACACCTTTCATTTGATACCCATATCGCACAAGCACATTCTAGAGTCACCCCTGGTCCACCTTTATGGCGATATATCGAAAAGGCGTCTACCTATAGAACTAAGGCCCACTCCCTTTTAAAATACTCGTCAACACCTTTCATTTGATAACCATATCGTACAAACACATTCTTGAGTCACACCCCTGGTCCACCTTTATGGCGATATCTCGAAAAGGCGTCCACCTATAGAACTAAGGCCCACTCTCTTTGAAAATATTCATTAACACCTTTCATTTGATATCCATATCGTAAAAACTCATTCTAGAGTCACCCCTGGTCCTCCTTTATGGCGATATCTCGAAAAGGCGTAGACCTATAGAACTAAGGCCCACTCCCTTTTAAAATACTCATTAACACCTTTCATTTGATACCCATATCGCACAAGCACATTCTAGAGTCACCCCTGGTCCACCTTTATGGCGATATATCGAAAAGGCGTCTACCTATAGAACTAAGGCCCACTCCCTTTTAAAATACTCGTCAACACCTTTCATTTGATAACCATATCGTACAAACACATTCTTGAGTCACACCCCTGGTCCACCTTTATGGCGATATCTCAAAAAGGCGTCCACCTATAGAACTAAGGCCCACTCCCCTTTAAATAACTATTAACACCTTTCATTTGATACCCATATCGTACAAACGTATTCTAGAGTCGCCTCTGGTCCACCGTTATGGCGATATCCCGAAATGGCGTCCACCTATAGAACTATGGCCTACTCCCTCTTAAAATACTCTTTAATACCTTCCATTTGATACCCATGTCATACAAACACATTCCAGGGTTACCCTAAGTTCATTTTCCTACATGGTGATTTTCCCTTATTTCTCTCCAAAGCTCTCAGCTGAGTATATGTACATGCACCACCAATTTCACTTTTTCGATTTGTATCGAATTTGTGAAAATGTTAGTAGAAAATTTAAATTGATGCGAAAAAATCCAAAATGCATGTGTATCAATTTCATTTAAATCTACGTCTATTATGTGTATGCGAATATCAGAAACTACTTTAATTAAGAAATGAATTAGAGAGTATCAATTTCGCTTAAATTTTCCTGAACAATATTTATGAGTATGATATGCGAGAATGTTAGTAACTACATTAGTTGTAAAATAAATTTGCGAGATATACATATAAAAATTTGATTTAAGCTGATCATATTTCAAGTTATGTATAAATTAAAATGTCATATGTACATATGCCAAAACATGTCGCATAAGAAGCCTTTAAGTAGGAAAATATAAATATATTGTGGATGAAAATACCATGAAAAATGGCAAAGTTGATGAAACGACGAATAATTTGCAAAGATATAACTTATTTTATTCGTCCACGACTATTTTAAAAATCTTTTATATAGAAGTGGGCGTGGTCCTTAACCGATTTCGTTAATTTTTCTTCAGAGCATTCCTTATATAGAGGCAACCTCTCGTACGATAGGTTTAACGATTTTTGATTTATGATTAATAATATTTATAAAATGGATTTTTTTACAAGTGGACGGTGCCACGCCCATTTAAAAATTTTTTTTTCTAATTTTTATACTAAGTTGAGCAGAGCTCACAGAGTATGTTAACTTTGATTGGATAACGGTTGGTTGTACAGGTATAAAGGAATCGAGATAGGTATAGACTTCCATACATCAAAATCATCAGTATCGAAAAAAAATTTGATTGAGCCATGTCCGTCCGTCCGTCCGTTAACACGATAACTTGAGTAAATTTTGAGGTATCTTGATGAAATTTGGTATGTGGGTTCCTGGGCACTCATCTCAGAACGCTATTTAAAATAAACGATATCGGACTATAACCACGCCCAATTTTTCGATATCGAAAATTTCGAAAAACCGAAAAAGTGCGATAATTCATTACCAAAGATGGATAAAGCGATGGCAGGTGAGTTGAACTTATGACGCAGAATAGAAAATTAGTAAAATCTTGGACAATGGGCGTGGCACCGCCCACTTTTAAAAGAAGGTAATATAAAAGCTTTGCAAGTTGTAATTTGGCAGACGTTGAAGATATCATGATGAAATTTAGAAGGAACGGTACTCCTATTACTATATGTATGCTTAATAAAAATTAGCAAAATCGGAGAACGGCCACGCCCACTTAAAAAAAATGTTTTTAAAGTCAAATCTTTACAAAAAATTTAATATCTTTACAGTATATAAGTAAATTATGTCAAAATTCGACTCTAGTAATGATACGGTATAATAAAATTCTAAAATAAAAGAAAATTTCAAAATGGGCGTGGCTCCGCCCTTTTTCATTTAATTTGTCTAGGATACTTTTAATGCTATAAGTCGAACAAAAATTTACCAATCTTTGTGAAATTTGGTAGGAGCTTAGATTTTAGGACGATAACTGTTTTCTGCGAAAAAGGGCGAAATCGGTTGAAGCCTCGCCCAGTTTTTATGCACAGTCGACCGTCTATCCTACCACTCGGCCCTTAACACGATAACTTGTGCAAAAATCGATATATCTTCACTAAACTCAGTTCACGTATTTATCTGAACTCACTTTGTATTGGTGTAAAAAATGGCTGAAATCCGACTATGACCACGCCCACATTTTTCAATATCGAAAGTTGCGAAAAATAAAAAAAATGCCATAATTCTATACCAAATACGAAAAAAGGGATGAAACATGGTAATTGGATTAGTTAATGACGCAAAATATAACTTTGGAAAAAAACTTTGCAAAATGGGTGTGACACCTACCATATTAAGTAGAAGAAAATGAAAAAGTTCTGCAGGGCGAAATCAAAAGCCCTTGGAATCTTGGCAGGAATACTATTCGTGGTATTACATATATAAATAAAGAAGCGGGACCCGACAGATGATGTTCTGGGTCACCTTGGTCCACATTTTGGTCAATATCTCGAAAGCGCCTTCACATATACAACTACCACCACTCCCTTTTAAAATACCCATCAACACTTTTCATTTGATACCGATATCATACAAACAAATTCTAGAGCCACCCCTGGTCCACTTTTATGGCGATATCTCGAAAAGGCGTCCACATATAGAACTAAGCAAACGTCATTATAGCTGTGAAGTTGCATTTTATTTTGCTGTTTTTATTTTGCGAGTTTTAAATTATAATATCTAAATTGTAATACTAGTTTGTGACAAAAATAAGTGCGAAAACCTAGAGTTCATTATAATACAATTGGTTTGCTTTGAAAAGTTAAGATTTTGTGATTTTCTAAAGTTTTTAATCAATTTCTTATTATTCATTTTGTGTTTGCCGAGTCATTGTGCATTTGTGTTTTTGTTGCAATTTTTGATTGGCACCTTTTCACCTTGCAATTGTTTTTGTGCGCACAGTTCTTGTTTTTCTCGCAATTTACTGTCTTCGCAGCTGTTTTCGTCGCTTTTTAAGTGTCAAGTGACAGTGACTCTAAAACTGCTAGCTACCGCTAAGTTCCCAAACTTTCAGAGTTGCTTTATATATAACCTTTCTCATTTTCAGTGCTATTTCAACTGTTTTTTCTTTGTAATTTACAAACGTATCTCTACCATTTCTATATTATTATACTAGTTTCTTTTCACCTTTCTATAAAAAATGACTTACATTTTCAAAAACTGTCAGGTAAAAAGCGAATCCGAACGTTTTGTCTCTTGCTGGCTTTGCGATGGGCTCGCCCATGGAAAGTGCGCGGGACTGACGGCTAGAGTTGTTGACACTCTCAATGATGGGGAGAAGGGAGTACGTTGGTCATGCATTAAATGCAGATTAACTGAGGTTGACCTATTTAAACTGTTTAGACAAACACGAAATGCGTTTTCTGATATTGCTAAAGAGTTTTCCATAATCACGGAAAAGTTCAATCAATACGATAGCTTGTTCAAATCCTTCAAGTGTTTGGATGAGTTACCGCATTGTTTAAATAGAAAAAAAGACAACCGCGATAATAATCAAAAACATTCTGAAGACACACCTAATGCTTTGAATCTTAATCCTGCTCAGAACATTAATCTTCCGCAAGTGGAGCTCATAGACTTGGCTTCCCCTAATCCGCAAGCTGTGGTTCCGTCCACTTCTAAGGCCGCGGAAAAAACCTTAGAGCCTCAAACGGTAACTTCTGGAACTGTAACTTCTCAATCCGTGACTTCTTATTCAGTAGCACCGGCTAAGAAGCTGGTTGTAGTCCCGCTCAAAAAATCGATTTTTGTATCTCGCTTTGACAAAGACACTTCCGTTGAGGATATCAAGTCTTATGTCACTTCGAAAATTAAGGCTGACGGCATGACTTTAAGAAAATTTAAATTTAATTACGAAAGGAACATTTCTTCATTTAGAATTGATGTCTACTCAGAAGATTTTGATAAACTTTTGGACAGCGCATTTTGGCCGCCAGGGGCTTTTGTTCGCGAATTTGTGCATAAGACTATTGAGATTACTGAAAATGTAGCAAAAATTCCTCCTCAAAGTTCCGATCCAAAAAACTTAATTTAATATCTTGCTTAAGCATTTACTATCAAAACGTTAGAGGCTTAAATACTAAATTAACTGACTTATATTTGAAAACCATTCACTGCAACTATAATATTATTGCTTTTACCGAAATATGGCTGAAACCCAATGTTTTAAATTCCGAAATTTTTTGTGGTGAGTATCAGACCTATAGAAATGATCGCTTAAATAGGACCGGAGGTGGTGTCTTGCTAGCTGTACATTCTTCAATTCCATCTGAAAATGTTAATTTAGCCGAAGTTGATTCCATCGAGATTAAATGCATCCGAATCTTACTAGACAGGGGTCATATTTACTTAGCCGTTTGCTATATTCCACCGCCTTCTGATCTATCAGTGTATATGCAAGATATTTCACTGTTACGATCAGTCAATTCGATGATAAAGTCCACGGACTCAATGATTGTTTTAGGCGACTTTAACCTGCCACATATATCTTGGAATACCGTTGATCACAATATTGTCCCCGTATCATCCAAGATGCATAACAATGACTTTTTGGATGGATTTACTGATATTTGCCTTAATCAGATGAACTTCTTTCCAAATAAGTATGGAAAATTCTTAGACTTAGCATTTGTTGACGACATATCTAAATTCTCTATAAATCGGTGTGAACCTCTTGTTTTGCCAGAAGACGCTTACCATCCTTCTCTTGAGATAACTTACGAAATCATAAGCAACGAAGTCGGCTGCACTAACAAAACATGTGTCTCTACCAGATGCTTTGATTTTTCCAAAACTAATTTCAACAATTTAAATAAAGGGCTTTCTGAGATAACTTGGCCTCGATATAAAGAGGATGTAGAGGAAAACGTTTTACATTTTAATAAAACCATTTATACTTTATTTGAAAAACATGTGCCCAAACGCAAATGCTCGTACATTGAACCAGTGCAAGCCTGGTTTACTAAAGATTTAAAAGCTTTAAAAAATTAGAAATCACGTTTATTCAAATTATATAAGAGAACCGGTTTACATTCTCATTGTGCACAGTACGCTTTTTTCCGTCATAAATATTTTGAACTTAATAAAAAGTGTTATAAAGCTTACATATGTAAAATTAAAAGAAACATTATTTGCCACCCGAAGTCTTTTTATGATTTCGTAAATTCTAAACGCAGAACTAACGGATTTCCTTCTGCCATGAAGTTTAGAAATAGCATTTCCAGCGACGATCAAGAGATTGCAAACTTCTTCGCTCAATTCATTCACTATAATTACTCTGCTGTGGTTGATTCATCACCTACAAATTATCCGTATGAGCTCCATTCTAGTAACTCAATATATGCCCCACATTTGCTGCCTGAAGATGTTCTACTACATCTAAAGACACTAAAAGAATCCTTCAAATACGGTCCCGATTTGATCCCAACATGTTTTCTTAAAAAATGTGCGGAATACATTTACCAGCCCCTTACTGATCTGTTTAACCTCTCTTTAAAAAATGGCATTTTCTCGACGGCTTGGAAGGAATCTTTTCTTATCCCACTACATAAAAAAGGAAGCAAGTCGTCTATTGAAAACTATCGTGGAATAGCAAAGCTCTCCGCTATCCCTAAGCTTTTCGAAGCAATCGTTACTAATCACCTTACATTTTCGATTTCTACATTGATAGATAGTTCTCAGCATGGCTTTTGTAGAGCCAAATCAACCACAACCAATTTGCTTGAATTTACAACTCACGTCTTTAGTTTAGAAACAATCATCATACCGAAGTTATATACACTGATTTCAGCAAAGCATTCGACAAAGTACGCCACTCATTACTTGTTTATAAACTCGAATTGCTTGGTTTTCAACCTGGCTTAACTCGCTGGATCTCCTCCTATCTTTGCGGTAGAACTCAAAGAGTCATTTTTAAAAAAATTTGTTCGAATGTCATCGATGTTCCCTCCGGTGTGCCTCAGGGCAGCCATCTCGGTCCTATTCTGTTTTTGATCTTTATAAACGATGTTTCCACAACTATAAAATATTCTAAAATTTTAATGTATGCCGACGACGTAAAACTTTTTAAGTCATACGCGTCGGTTGAAGAACGTTCTGTACTCCAGGCGGATTTAAATTTACTTAGTTACTTGGTGCAATGCGAATTTTATGCCTCTCAACATAGAAAAATGTAAATCCATGTGTTTTTCACGTGGGAACATACAGCCAGCTTCCTACACAATTAATGGCCAAACTCTGGAAAGCGTTGATGGTTTTGTCGACTTGGGAGTTACAATGAATTGCAAACTTAGTTTCAACCCTCATATTAATGCCACAGTCAATAAAGCGAGAGGAGTTTTAGCATTTGTGAAAAGATGGGCAAAGGAGTTTAGTGATCCTTGCGTTACAAAAACCCTTTTTACATCATTGGTGAGGCCGATATTAGAATATGGATCGATAATTTGGAATAAGTTCATGTGGATAGACTAGAATCAATTCAAAAACAGTTTTTACTTTTCGCCTTTAGAAATCTTCAATGGGACTCTCCGTATAATCTTCCTCCTTACACTAATCGATTAAAACTAATAAAAGGCGTCCACCTATAGAACTAAGGCCCACGCCCTTTTAAAATACTCATTGACACCTTTCATATGATACCCATATCGTACAAACAAATTCTAGAGTCACGCTGGTCCACCTTTATGGCGATATCCCGAAAAGGCGTCCACCTATAGAACTAAGGCCCACTCCCTTTTAAAATACTCATTAACACCTTTCGTTTGATACCCATATTCTAGAGTCACCTCTGGTCCACCTTTATGGCGATATCCCTAAATGACGTTCACCCATAGAACTATGGTCTACTCCCTCTAAAATACTCTTTAATACCTTCCATTTGATACACATGTCATACAAACACACTCCAGGGTTACCCTAGGTTCATTTTCCTACATGGTGATTTTCCCTTATTTTGTCTCCATAGCTCTCAGCTGAGTATTTAATGTTCGGTTACACCAGAACTTAGCCTTCCTTTCTTGTTATCAAGAGTGTCAATACCAGTTCACACGTCAAATTTCAACATTCTAGGTGTATTTTTTACTAAATAATCAGGTTTTTTTTTGTTTTCCAAAATGTTATATATGTGAAAAGTGGGCGTGGTTAACATCCGATTACGCTCATTTTCAAAACCAACCTATTCTGGGTCCAGATAAGCTCGTCTACTAAAGTTGGTGAAGATATCTCAATATTTACTAAAGTTATCGTATTAAAGGACAGATGGACGGACGGAAGGACATGGCTCAATCAAATTTTTTTCGATACTGATGATTTTGATATATGGAAGTATATATCTATCTCGATTCCTTTGTACCTGTACAACCAACTGTTATCCAATCAAAGTTAATATACTCTGTGTGCAAAGCACTCTGAGTATAAAAATTATATGTACACATTTCGAAAGCAACTACATATTACATTTCATACATATGTGCATACATACTGCAAAGTACGCTCATCATATGCTATCGCCGCTGCTGTTCTGCTGTTGCCGTCGCGACGCGTCGTCCATTCGCTGCTGCTAATTTTCCTCAGATCAGCTTCCTTGTACTGCTGCTATTTTTCCCCGTTCAGCTAACTGCTGCTATTATTTGATGTGCCGCTAATTATGGTGACTTCGTTTGTGTTTCGGGTGGCGTGACTTGCCTTATCCCGGTATGACGTGGTACAGTTTCTTTTGCTGTAGTATGATGAAATTTTTTGTAGATTTTTGCGTTTTAAATTTTTTTTTTGTAGGTTTTTGTATTTTATATATTATTGTAGATTTTTTGTTTTATATTTTTTTGTAGTTTTTGTTTCTTTTTTTTTGTATTTTAAATTTTTTTGTAGTTTTTTGCGTTTTAGTAAAATTTGAAATTTTTTCATATATTGGTGACATGCCCAATTTGTGACCTTTTGTAGGTGGCCTGGTGCTCCATCTTGTGGCCGATTTGGCAAGCTGCCTCACGGTCGCCATGTGAAGTTCCATTTTGGAACTTTTAAAAAATATATTGTTCTGCGCGCACACACCCTACTACGCACACGCTCCACTCGAATACCAAACTTGTACTTTCAATTTAGTTTACTTTTCTTTATTTAAGTTAATTTTAGTTTTGTAGTGTAAAAGGTATTTTAAATTACTTTAACACTACTTATACTTAGTTTTATTTTATAGGTTGTACAATTAAATATTTTAGCTTTAATTTGCACGCACCCAGTTCGTGGTTTTTCTTCTTCGTCCAAAATTACAATAATGGCCGGTCCTTTTTGCCGAGCCGAGTTACTCTGTTTCCAGATTGTTTCAACAGCTGTTGTTCGTTCACACAAGACAACAGTGTTGCACCAATCTGGAAACATGGTGGCATTTTTATTGTGTATTAGCCTGCTGCTACACAGTACATGGATCTTCCCAACTATTAATTCGTGCTTCCTACATACCGCCAACTAGTGGGGATTTACTTTACAAATATCATGTTGATAATACTGTATCCTTAGCACGTGATCACGGGAACGTTTGCGTAATCGGATATTACAACCTTAGCAAATTAGAATGGTCTAATATAAACGGTGGCCTTGGGCTCTACCCGAAATCTATTAATATTTTTGCTGAAAATAAAAACAACATCAATTTTTGCTGAAAGATACTTGATTGACGATGTGAACTTAGTCAAGTAAACAGTTTTTATAAACGTTTCATAGAATTTTTCACCTTATCTTTTTAAGCGATATAAACTTTTCTATCCAGGATGGCCCGACCCTTTGTTTACACCTGGTCTGCACCATGTACCGCTTTTTCTTCATTTGGAGTTTTATGAGTTTAATACTTATTGTGAGGATTTTTTTTCAAAATGTTGCTTTAAAAATTACGATGTTTATGTTGTCAATACGGCAATTGATTCTATTGACTGGGATATGCTATTTACTGGGGTTGAGGTCTCAGGTTGTTTTGATATATTTGAGAATAATTTAAGCACTATCTATAGTGACAAGATCCCGAGAGCCAAAAAACGGGCTTATAAAATCTCTTGGTTTACTAAGGAGTTGAAAAAACTTAAGAATTTAAGGAAAAAGTTTTATAAAAAATTAAAAAAATCAAACTTGCCTTTTCATAAAGAAAAGTCTTTCCAGTACTTAAAAGAGTTTATGTCATTGAGCAAGCATTTGAAGAAGAAATATTTATTTATTTATTTAAACTTATTTGCACAAGTAAGACTCTGTCTTTTAGGTAGTACATCAATCACACATAAATAAACTTAATAAAGAATGTATACAAAATTTTGATTAAAAATAATAAAAAGCACATAAATATATAATTATTAGTAGTGTGATAGAAACATTTCCAGACCAAAGTTTGAAGAATGAAGGTTTGAGATATGTAAATTGGGGTAATTTAAAAGTTTAGGAAACATAATACTGCTTGTTTGAAACATCCTGCCTTACGAATTGCTTTTGTCTTGGAAGGAAGTGAGTTCCATAGACGGATTTTACTGACAAAGAACATTCTAGAGGATGTCGAGTATTTAAACGCTTGGATCAACAGATTCAAAGTTCGAGTGGACTGACACAAAGTTAGCTTATTAAATAGGTAAGGGGGATATTGGTAATGCAGAAGTTTGTGTAAGAAACACAGATTTCTCATTTTTAAGAAATAGCGAACGTCACTTCCGAGTATTTTCAAGGCATACGAAGATATGTGATCGTACTTTCTTTTAGAAAAAACAAATCAGGCGGCATTATTTATGGCCAGCTGAAGTTTGTTAGGCGATACCGAATCAAGGTTACCATATATAAGTTCACTGTAAGAAACTTGAGGTACTATAAGAGTTTTGACCAGCTTCAGTTTAGTGTCTCGTGGTAGTAAGAAGGCAGTTCTGTAAAGATTGTGAAGGGTGTTATAGCTTTTAACCACCACAAAGCTGATATGGTCAGCACAAGTAAGACTAGAATTAATTCTGAAGCCTAGATTGGTAACCACATCCTGGAAACCTATTTTATCATCATTTACCAAAATCTCAGGAAGCCTGCTTAAATCGTATGCTGCGTTCGATATTGCAATCGCCTTAGATTTTGACGCATTAAGATGTAGCTTATTTGAGCGAGCCCAGTTAGTTATGCACTTTAAATCATTATCCAGCCTAACAAATAAGTCTTGGGAGAGCCCGATCGGGCGCGACATGTGGAGTTGGGTATCGTCAGCGTAAAGATGTATAGATGCGTGACGGCAACAGGCGACTATGTCGTTGATGAAGAACGTAAACAATACTGGTCCTAGGATGGATCCTTGTGGAACTCCCAACGTTATGGAATTTAAATCAGAGAGTCCATCACCGCAATGAAGTTGCTGGAATCGGCCAGTGAGATAGTTTCGCATTAACTCAATTGCATAAGGGCTGAAATTATAGTAATTTTCGAGCTTGCGAAAAAGTATTTTAAAATCAACAATATCAAAAGTTCTTGAGAAGTCTAGAAGTACTAATACAGTAAGATCGTTGTTGTCGTAAGCTGGACGTATATCTTCAAGAATCTTCAAGAATCTTCAACATGAACGTAGCCAACTATGCCCTTTTCTGAAACCTGATTGGACTTCAGACAGAAAGTGGTTGTCATGAATATGGTCAATTATCTGCTTTGATAGTAGCTTTTCGTATACTTTGGATAAAGCAGGCAGTAGGGCAATTGGTCTAAAGTCTTTGCAGGAATCTGGAGAATTTTATTTAGGAACGTAAATTTGAGGCAGATATAAAATTTAATCGCAAAGTTTTCTGGCGTTATGTTAAGTCTATACAATCTTGTTCAAGTATTCCCTCCGTTGTGTTTTAATGATAAGCAACCAGACTCTTCATCAGATGCTGCAATTCTTTTCGCTGTTTTTTTTTTAGTTCAAATTTTGACCAAGACTCGGACGTGAGTAATAATTGGCTTCTTCCTGCTGATTCTACGTAAAATTTTGGTGGTCTTGAGCTCACTATGGATGATGTTGGAAGGGGGTTCAGCAAGTAAAGTTGTTATCACAGACTGATGTTGATGGCTTGTCATCTCGCCTTCTCAAAAACAGTTCTGCTATCGCCTACCCTTTATGGCTGCTTTTTAACAAATCCCTCGCGCAAGGGGAGCCCATTGATGCAAGGAAAACTAGGTTTATCACTCCCATTTTCAAAACTGGCAATAAAAACAATATTGTTAATTACAGACCGATCTCTAAATTATCTACTGTCTCAAAAATTTTCGAGTGTATTGTAAAAGACAAAATTATTTTGTTAATAAATCGACTAATATCTATAGATCAGCATGGTTCCATGTCGGGAAGATCAGCCATGTCTAACTTGGTAGTGTTTCCAGAATACTGCATCGACGCTTTTACTAATCGAGCCCATACTCCATACTGTGTAATACTGTGTATACCGACTTTTCGAAAGCCTTCGATAAAGTTAATCATCTTTTATACTATCGAAATTACATTGTTTTGGTTTTCACTCTGGTTTTTTGAAATGCATTAAATCATATCTCTCCAACCGTAGTTGTATCGTGGTAGCTGATGGTGTGACCTCATATCCCTTCATAGCTTTTTCAGGCGTTCCTCAGGGTACCATACTGGGTCCTATTCTTTTTGTGATTTTCATAAATGATATTGCTTGTTGTTTTGGATCTTCTCAATTTCTGCTTTATGCAGTGATATGAAGATTTTCAACAAGATTATTTGCCCCTCCGACTCAATTAAACTTCAGAAGGACCTAGATAATTTAGTTACTTGGTGTACAAATAATAAACTTGCGTCAAATATTAAAAAATGCTATCATGTCTCATATTCTAAATCCCGTTTACTCATTCCTACTTCTTACCACATTGGGATGGTGTTTGATTCCAAGTTTCATTTAAACTTTACAATAGCTAAGGCTTACTATATTTTGGCTTTTGTTCGACGATTCGGTTCTGATTTTACTGATCCATATACTTTAAAATCACTATACACTACTCTGGTATGTTCGAGATTGGAATATGCCGTATTTATTTGGCGGCCGGTTTATGTCAAAAAGTATTTACTAAGTACGCTCAACGTCCCCTTCATTTTGATCTTTCGTTTTCCTTCCTATGAATCCAGATGTTTGCTCATCAATCTTTAGACCTTGAACTGCAGGAGAACTTTTCTCTCTCTAATATTTATTTTTAATTTAATACGTGGGGCTGTTGATTGTCCCTATCTTTTAGAACGTATTTTCTTTGCTATTCCACATACATATATGCTTAAGAAATAATGCGTACTTTTTTGTGGGATTGGCAAGAACTAACTATGCTGCAAATGCTCCTCCTTCCAGAGTTTAATTTGCTCTCAAATTCTTCAGTTTTGCATTTCTTCTACTATGAAAATACTTTTAAATTGTTACTTAATCATATGTGAAATTAGAGCGTAAGTCTTGATATATGTCATTAGTCTGTAAGAAATGTAACAATTTCAAGATGAGTAAATAAGTGAATAAACAAAATGTTCCATATATGAAAGGGGTGTAACAGCAGATATAAAAACAACCAAAGAAGCAGAAATAATAACAGCGAAATTAGTTCTATTAGCTAAAATATTTGAGGATTTTCAATTTGTTTTTGCTATACATGAACGCGTTGTCCGGTTGAATAAAGGCAAGAAAAAATTATTGAAATCGGTTAAACCCCTTTTGAGTATTAGCTTAAATGTTTTTCAATTCAAGTTTAAAAAAAAAGAAATTTCGCCGTAAATGATCCCTGAATCAAGTAAGTAAGTAAGTAGCAGCAGGTATAAAAACAGCCTAAATAGTAGGATTTTTTACGATAAATGAACACTAATTCCGATTAAATAAAAAAAATTATTCCTGAATCAGATCGAAAATAACAGAAAAATTATTAAAATCGGTATAGCCGTTTTCCAGCTATGAACGTACTAACGAACACAAATTCATTTAATAGATTTATATAAGGGCCGTTTTTACCATACCAGGTTAAGGGTATTCGCCTTCATCTGACAGATCACCCACATATAATTGGAGAAGGGAATAGGACCCTGAGTGGAATTTCACGAAATCGGTTGACGACCACGAGCACTAAGTTAGTTGGAGGGAGTTTTTAACATTCAGAGTGTTACAAATAATGTTTTTTAATGTCTGTCAAATATACTTTGAAAGTTTGTAGCATGGCACACCTACAGAAGATGATATTGGTCTAAGTTGAGCTTGTTCTATATGGATCGCGGGAAGTCCATATAGTATTGGCGTTGTATACACAGTGCAAGTAAGCTGCTTCTTGGATTTTAAAGATATGTTTTTCTGTTTGTATATTTCATTTATGAGGTTATTGTTTTTCCTTAGTAATCATTGTGTAGGATGGTTTTTTTTTTGTTTTGTAGGTGTTTTTGTCATTTAATAATTTTTCCATTTTGTGTTTATAGTCCACTTTCCACATCAGTACTCATTTCTTTCCTTTGTCTGCAGTTGTAATTATTATTTCCTCATCATGTCGATACACGAAGTTTTGAGTGTCTTCAATAATGTTTAATATAGGTTTATCTTTTGGGTCATTATGGAGTTTATTTTTGTACTTATTATTTTTATAGTCAAAGCGAATCTCTTGTTTTCGTTCGTTTTAATAAATTAGAAGCAAATTTAAGTTTTGCAAGCCATAAATCAAAAGCAATCAAAGATGCTATGTTACAATTTGGCACTTTTAAAAAAAAACCATATAGACATTTCGAAAAAGGAAAAAATGGCAATAATTCATTGGTTTAAGGTGCTGAAACTTTATATGTGGTTTCACGTTAGAACTAAATAGAAATTTGGTAAAATATTATGAAATAGGCATTGTACCGCCTACATTTAAAGAAGAAATTTTAAAATTTTGGAAGCCTTTTAGTTAATAATTCAAAGTATGTTTGAGCTCTAGGCCAATATATACATATGTTTATTAAAATACAGCAAATGTGTTTAAACAATGTATATTTATTTGTCGAATGGTTTGTCTTGCCAATATTTCGACTTCAATCTGAAGTCATCTTCAGGAACTTATGACTGCAGTCGACCAGGTGCAGTCATAAGTTCCTGAAGATGACTTCAGATTGAAGTCGAAATATTGGCAAGACAAACCATTCGACAAATAAATATACATTGTTTAAACACATTTGCTGTATTTTAATAAACATATGTATATATTGGCCTAGAGCTCAAACATACTTTGAATTTTGGAAGCCGTAAACCAAAAGTCGTTAAAGTTATTGGCGCATAATCATAGTCAAAATAAAATAGGTTTTAAATTTAGTTGCAGCTTTTTGACATAATTTTCTATGAGCTATCTGCCAAAAAAGCTGCAACTAAATTTAAAACCTTATTTCGACTATGAATATGCGCCATTATGTTTAAATGCTAGACGGGGGTAATGCTTGCGATAATACACATACTTATCCATATTCGTATATTATATAACTAAGGGCCGCTTTGAACATACCAGGTTTATACTAATTTCACACAGACGGCTTATTGAATAATAAAGGCAATTTTCTACATTAAGACGCTTATTGAGCTCAATCTTCCCTACAAAATTCGAATCTATTATTATTTCATTAGTAGCTAATCGAATGCCTAATGAAGTCAAAAGCACAATGCAACTCTGTTGGTATTGTTCCGCTTCCGTTTCCGCTTCTTAGTTTTTGGTGTGTTCAGTGCTTAAAAATGTCATTTGTCAAAGGAAATGTCATTGTCTGCATGGCGGAACGATACAAGGTGGCCGCATCGAACAGCTGATTATAACCTTTTTTATTTGATTTGATACATCAACTACTGGCGCAGTACGATTTTGACATTTGTCCATCGAATTTACAAGTACATGGAATTTTTTTTGTTTGTAGGTATGTCACCATGCACCCACCTTGTATCGTTCCGCCATGATTGTCTGTCTCATTCTTCATACTAATCGAGCAGTTACTTCTGTGTGAAAGCAAAAAATTTACGATTTCATTAGCAGGTGAAATGAGATCATTAAGTTTCTGTGTGAAAACAGTATTAGGGTATTTGTCTTTATTTGACAGATCACCCACAGATAATGAAAATACGGAAAAGGGCCCTAGGTGGAAATTCGCATAATCGGTTGACGACCACGAGCAATTAAAAAATGTTTTTTAATTCTTATCTTAACAAAAAATTAAATATCTTATTCCATAACTACAAATAAATTATACATACTGTTATTTCACCTCAGAAGTGATATGGTAGAGCAAACTACGAGCGTTAACAGTTTTTTGAAAGTGAAGTGGTATATTAAATTTGTCATGACTCTCAAAATTGTAAGTCCTTAAAGTAGGGGAGAGGAGATAGAGCATCCATACGATATGTCGAAAAAAAATTGTCGAAACACAAAAGGCCAAATCGTTAAAAACTTCTTTATACAGAAAACTTTTTTCTTTTTATTATAAAAATGTCAAAAAAAGAAAAATTACGGAAAAAAGTCGAAATTTGTATACTTAAAGCAAAACTCCAAAAATAAAATTTTAAGGCAGTGTGTTATTATTATGGTCAGGCCCGACGAGAGGGGAGGGGGAATGGGGGGATTCCCCCGGGCCGGGGTTTCTGAGGGGGCCCGCGATTTAGAGGTACTAAGACATTTTTTTTTAATTCAGGAGAGTCTTTAATTATTCCATTTACAATTTTTAAGCCGAATTTGAAAAGCAACGAATAACTGCATTTCGTTTAATATTATAGTGAAGTGTGAAAAACATTCTGAAAAGTCCTTTTCCTTAAAATTTAAGAATAAATATTTCATTTGGCAGCTGGCTCAAAACGTTGTTTATAAATTTGTGCAAAACACGTGAGGAAAACTATATTAGATAAATGCAAGAAAGCCAATTATTTTGCTATTATCGTTGGTGCTACGCCTGATGCTAGTCACGTTGAACAGACTATGTTCTACTACGTGCTACCTCCATTTCAATTCGAAAGCAACAAACGGTTTTTGGCTTTCATGGATTGTAACTAGAGCTTACACTTTCTCCTCGAATACAAGCGAGATATTTGAGACCCGAGAAATCGGCAACTCGCCTTCATGCGAGATTTTCGTGTCTCGAAGTTTCTCGACATAAACTTAATCGCTGTATGGACAGTATTTATACACTTTTTATACTCAGTTGAGCAGAGCTCACAGAGTATATTAACTTTGATTGGATAACGGTTGGTTGTGCAGGTATAAAGGAATCTAGATAGATATAGATTAGATATATATCAAAATCATCAGTATCGAAAAAAAAATCGATTGAGCTATGTCCGTCCGTCCGTCCGTTAACACGATAACTTGAGTAAATTTTGAGGTATCTTGATGAAATTTGGTATGTAGGTTCCTGGGCAATCATCTCAGATCGCTATTTAAAATGAACGATATCGGACTATAGCCACGCCCACTTTTTCGATATCGAAAATTTCGAAAAATCGAAAAAGTGCGATAATTCATTACCAAATACGGATAAAGCGATGGTAGGTGAGTTGAACTTACGACGCAGAGTATAAAATTGGTAAAATCTTGGATAATGGGCGTGGCACCGCCCACTTTTAAAAGAAGGTAATATAGAAATTTTGCAAGCTGTAATTTGGCAGTCGTTGAAGATATCATGATGAAATTTGGCAGGAACGTTACTCTTATTACTCTATGAATGCTTAATAAAAATTACCAAAACCGGAGAACGACCACGCCCACTTTTAAAAAAATTTTTAAAGTCAAATTTTAAAAGAAAAGTTAATATCTTTACAGTATATAAGTAAATTATGTCAACATTCAACTCCAGTAATGATATGGTGCAACAAAATACAAAAATAAAAGAAATTTTCAAAATGGGCGTGGCTCCGCCCTTTTTCATTTAATTTGTCCAGGATAATTTTAATGCCATATGTCGAACAAAACATTACCAATCCTTGTGAAATTTGGTAGAGGCTTAGATTCTAGGACGATAACTGTTTTCTGCGAAAAAGGGCGAAATCGGTTGAAGCCAAGCCCAGTTTTTATACACTTCCGACCGTCTGTCCTTCCGATCGGCCGTTAACACGATAACTTGAGCAAAAATCGATATATCTTTACCAAAGTAGGACTTATCTTAACTCACTTTATATCGGCGTAAAAAATGGCCGAAATCCGACTATGACAGCGCCCACTTTTTCGATATCGAAAATTACAAAAAATGAAAAAAATGCCATAATTCTATACCAAATACGAAAAAAGGGATAAAACATGGTAATTGGATTGGTTTATTGACGCAAAATATGACTTAAGGAAAAAACTTTGTAAAATGGGTGTGACACCTACCATACTAAGTAGAAGAAAATGAAAAAGTTCTGCAGGGCGAAATAAAAAACCCTTGAAATCTTGGCAGGTATTACATATATAAATAAATTAGCGGTATCCAACAGATGATGCTCTGGGTCACCCTGGTCCACATTTTGGTCGATATCTGGAAAACGCCTTCACATATACAACTACCACCACTCCCTTTTAAAACTCTCATTAATACCTTTAATTTGATACCAATATCGTACAAACACATTCTAGAGTCACCCCTGGTCCACCTTTATGGCGATATCTCCAAAAGGCGTCCACCTACAGAACTAAGGCCCACTGCCTTTTAAAATACTCACTAACACCTTTCATTTGATATCCACATCGTACAAAACTGGTCTCTGGATCATCCGTATTCATCTCATTTCCATTATCTTCAAAACGTCTTTTGGGTTTTCTCTTTCGAATGTCCGGAAACTTTGGCGAGATGTTCAAATGAACAGAAACTGTTTTGCATTCGTTTAAAATCGTTTCCATTGGTTAAGTATTTCGAACCACATTGAGGACAGCAAGATACATTCCAACTTGTTGACGTACTTGAGAATGCCGGTAACATCTCCTTATGCTGGTGCAGTCAAATTTAGCTTAAGTAATGCGTTTAGTGCTTGTGTTAATCCTGGAACATGGTTTGCGAATGGTCTGATTGCCTCAATTCTAGCCGTGAAAAAAGACTGTGAAAAAAGCTCGGCACATCTTTTTTTTGAGGATGTCCTATCGTTGCGGACTGCTGAAAATAGTAAAACATTCTTGTACAACTCCGAAGAAAGTAATTGCAACCGTACAACGTTCTGCAGCATCAACACCATATAAATTGAGACTGTGGGTGCACAAGGCGGGTAATCAGTATTCGATTTTTTGTCGAGAATGTGAAGTTGTGCTCCGTTATAAACTCCCTTCATATTGGCGCTGTGCTCGTACCCTTGTGTACGACAATCTTTTAATTGTATTTCATGTTTACCTAGAGTATGGCAAATTAAATCATCGATTTCCTGACCAGTTTTTGTTGTTTCCGTTAGAGCTTAGGATTACTCGAACTCGTTCGAAAAGAGATTTTTCGTGAGTCTCTCGCCAGATTCTCGAATCTCGAAGTACTCGTAAGGCTCGCGAGTTTCTCGACATTCAATTTAATCGATTCATTGGCTATTTTATATAGAGCTTACGATTTCTTCTGGAGCAGAAACGAAAATTTCCACAAAACCACAAGTAAAAAACACCGCAATGTATAGAATACAGCCAATGCAGCGACTGAATTGAAAGTCGAGAAGCTCGCGAGAAACCGTGCTCTCGATGTCTCATTAAAAAAAAATAAAATAAAAAAATAAATGTAAGGCGTGATAACCTCCGAAGAGATCTAAGGCCGAGCTTCTCTTCCAATTTGCGTCGTGCTCCTCTTGATTTTCCCTACCGGATGGGACCTACATGATTTTTATGCCGACTCCGAACGGCATGAGTTTTCACTGAGAGCTTTTCATGGCAGAAATACACCCGGAGAGCTTGCCAAGCACTGCCAAGGGGCGACCCCGCTTAGAAAAATTATCTTCTAATTGAAAAACCTTATTTCTAAAAATTTTGATGTTGCTTTGCAAGTGGTTTGAACCCAGAGCATCCGGTGTGGTAGGCGGAGCACGCTACCATCACACCACTGTGGCCGCCTAAAAATAAAAAATAAAATACTGTAAACAAAATTATATGTATAATAAATATGTTTTAAGTTAAGCGTCGTTGGAAAGCAATAGCATCAAATAAGAAGTCACAAGTAAAAGAAAACAAGTAAGGAAGGCTAAGTTCGGGTGTAACCGAACATTACATACTCAGTTGAGAGCTGTGGAGACAAAATAGGGGAAAATCACCTCGTAGTAAAAGGAACCTAGGGTAACCCTGGAATGTGTTTGTATGACATGTGTATCAAATGGAAGGTATTAAAGAGCATTTTAAAAGGGAGTGGGCCATAGTTCTATAGATGGACGCCATTTAGGGATATCGCCATAACGGTGGACCAGGGCTGACTCTAGAATTTGTTTGTACGACATGGGTATCAAATGAAAGTGTTAATGAGTATTTTAAAAGGGAGTGGGCCTAAGTTCTATAGGAGGAAGCCTTTTCGAGATATCGCCATAAAGGTGGACCAGGGGTGACTCTAGAATGCGTTTTTACAATATGGGTACAAACGAAAGGTGTTAATGAGTATTTTAAAAGGGAGTGGGCCTTAGTTCTATGGGTGGACGCCTTTTCGAGATATCGCCATAAAGGTGGACCAGGGGTGACTAGAATTTATTTGTACGATATGGGCATCAAATGAAAGGTGTTAATGAGTATTTTAAAAGGGAGTGGGCCATAGTTCTATGGGTGGACCCCTTTTCGAGATATCGCCATAAACGTGGACCAGGGGTGACTCTAGAATGCGTTTGTACAATATGGGTATCAAACGAAAGGTGTTAATGAGTATTTTAAAAGGGAGTGGTCTATGGGTGGACGCCTTTTCGAGATATCGTCATAAAGGTGGACCAGGGGTGACTCTAGAATTTGTTTGTACGATATGGGTATCAAATGAAAGGTGTTAATGATTATTTTAAAAGGGAGTGAGCCTTAGTTCTATAAGTGAACACCTTTTCGAGATATCGCCATAAAGGTGGACCAGGGGTGACTCTAGAATTTTTTTGTACGATATGGGTATCAAATGAAAGGTGTTAATGAGTATTTTAAAAGGGAGTGGGCCTTAAATCTATAAGTGGACGCCTTTTCGAGATATCGCCATAAACGTGGACCAGGGGTGACTCTAGAATACGTTTGTACAATATGGGTATCAAACGAAAGGTGGTGATGAGTGTTTTAAAAAGGGGTGGGACTTAGTTCTATGGGTGGACGCCTTTTCGAGTAATCGCCATAAAGGTGGACCAGGGGTGACTAGAATTTATTTGTACGATATGGGCATCAAATGAAAGGTGTTAATGAGTATTTTAAAAGGGAGTGGGCCTTAGTTCTATGGGTGGACGCCTTTTCGAGATATCGCCATAAACGTGGACCAGGGGTGACTCTAGAATGCGTTTGTACAATATGGGTATCAAACGAAAGGTGTTAATGAGTATTTTAAAAGGGAGTGGGCCTTAGTTCTATGGGTGGACGCCTTTTCGAGATATCGCCATAAAGGTGGACCAGGGGTGACTAGAATTTATTTGTACGATATGGGCATCAAATGAAAGGTATTAATGAGTATTTTAAAAGGGAGTGGGCCTTAGTTCTATGGGTGGACGCCTTTTCGAGATATCGCCATAAACGTGGACCAGGGGTGACTCTAGAATGCGTTTGTACAATATGGGTATCAAACGACAGGTGTTAATGAGTATTTTAAAAGGGAGTGGGCCTTAGTTATATGGGCGGACGCCTTTTCGAGATATCGCCATAAACGTGGACCAGGGGTGACTCTAGAATGCGTTTGTACAATATGGGTATCAAACGAAAGGTGTTAATGAGTATTTTAAAAGGGAGTGGGCCTTAGTTCTATGGGTGGACGCCTTTTCGAGATATCGCCATAAAGGTGGACCAGGGGTGACTCTAGAATTTTTTTGTACGATATGGGCATCAAATGAAAGGTGTTAATGAGTATTTTAAAAGGGAGTGGGCCTTAAATCTATAAGTGAACGCCTTTTCGAGATATCGCCATAAACGTGGACCAGGGGTGACTCTAGAATGCGTTTGTACAATATGGGTATCAAACGAAATGTGTTGATGAGTGTTTTAAAAAGGGGTGGGCCTTAGTTCTATGGGTGGACGCCTTTTCGAGATATCGCCATAAAGGTGGACCAGTGCTGACTCTAGAATTTGTTTGTACGATATGGGTATCAAATGAAAGGTGTTAATAAGTATTTGAAAAGGGAGTGGGCCTTAGTTCTATAAGTGGACGCCTTTTCGAGATATCGCCATAAAGGTGGACCAGGAGTGACTCTAGAATTTGTTTTTATGATATGGGTATCAAACGAAAGGTGATAATGAGTATTTTAAAAGGGAGTGGGCCTTAGTTCTATAGTTGGACGCCTTTTCGAGATATCGCCATAAAGGTGGACCAGGGGTGACTCTAGAATTTTTTTGTACGATATGGGTATCAAATGAAAGGTATTAATGAGGGTTTTAAAAGGGAGTGGTGGTAGTTGTATATGTGAAGGCGTTTTCGAGATATCGACCAAAATGTGACCAGGGTGACCCAGAACATCATCTGTCGGGTACCGCTAATTTATATATATATATTTAATACCACGAACAGTTGTCCTTCCAAGATTCAAAGGGCTTTTGATTTCGCCCTGCAAAACTTTTTCATTTTCTTCTACTTAATATGGTAGGTGTCACACCCATTTTACAAAGTTTTTTTCTGAAGTTATATTTTGCGTCAATAGACCAATCCAAATACCATGTTTCATCCCTTTTTTCGTATTTGGTATATTATTATCGTATTTTTTTAATTTTTTGTAATTTTCGATATCGAAAAAGTGGGCGTGGTCATAGTCGGATTTCGGCCATTTTTTACGCCGATATAAAGTGAGTTAAGATAAGTCCTACTTTGGTAAAGATATATCGATTTTTGCTCAAGTTATCGTGTTAACGGCCGAGCGGAAGGACAGACGGCCGACTATGTATAAAAACTGGGCGTGGCTTCAACCGATTTCGCCCTTTTTCACAGAAAACAGTTATCGTCCCAGAATCTAAGCCTCTACCAAATTTCACAAGGATTGGTAATGTTTTGTTCGACATATGGCATTAAAATTATCCTAGACAAATTAAATGAAAAAGGGCGAAGCCACGCCCATTTTGAAAATTTCTTTTATTTTTGTATTTTGTTGCACCATATCATTACTGGAGTTGAATGTTGACATAATTTACTTATATACTGTAAAGATATTAACTTTTCTTTTAAAATTTGACTTTAAAAATTTGTATGTTATGCTAATAATAATGAGCTTAAAGGCCGTGGTTAAATAAAACACAATGTTTAAAATTTCATTGGTTTTTTTTTTTAATTTGTCAATATTTCGGCTTCAGTCTGAAGCCATCTTCAGGACTGTAAGTAAACACAAATGTATAAAAAGGGGACATTCATTTCAGATACATGGTCATTAAAATTTACGTTATGCAACTAGGTATACATATAAACGAGACACAACTTACACTTGTGGTTATTCTTTATCGACTGTTCATATGTTCGGAAAACAAAAGTAAAATAAACATCAAAAATGTATACAATTTTAAAGTACAGTAAGTGTAAACTAAAATATGCACAAACAAATATATAGGGATACAAACAATAGAACAACGAATATGTCGTCATCCAACATTATGATTTGTTGATCCCAAGTATGCTGCTAGCGGAATAATTTCTGTACGCTGCTTTCTTTCATGTGCGCCGTGAGACTTGCATTTTGTGTTGTTGCTTAAGGAATAAATTGCGATATGCATATGCGCATTGGTCTGTGTCACTTTTAAAATTAATTCTCTTATCATTAGGCGTGTTCATAATGTGGAGCATTTCCATGGTGAAGCGCTTATTATATTGTTTCTCTATGTCCAATATAGTAACATTCTAGAAATCGGGATAGTGCCCCGTATCCTTACAGTGGGCCGTTAAGGCCGTTTTATTTTCCGAAGCGTTGTTCCTAAGTTTAATATTGGACTTATGGCCGGAAATCCTTGTCTTTAATTTTAATTTTGTTGTCCCCACATATACCTTCTCGCATAAGTGAGACCCGTCACCGTTGCATGGGATTCTGTATATTAGGTTGGATTTCTCATCCTTTGGAATTCTGTCCTTTGTATTACTGTAAATTTATTTCAATGTATTGTTGTATGTGAACACTATTTTGACTGAGAACAGAAATCGATCACACTCTTAATTCTCTCCATTCAACCAAATTCTACGAAAGTGAAAATATACTGTTGGACAACCTCACAAGCAATATTAAATAGAGACAAACAAAAAAGTACGAAAGACTAAGACAACAAGAGAAGGAAAAACTCAATATTAGGGTGGTACCACAATGGTTCCGAAATACCACACAAACTGAAATACCACATGATAATGGCTGTTACCGCTGGGCCCGAAATATGCCCTCTCTACCGAAAACAAGAAATTTCCTCTATTTAAGTTTATAGCAGACGGGGAAAACATTATACAAACGGCGAAAGATAAGGAATCACAAGAAGTGGCAAGAAACAACTTCACGACACTGATACACAACCATCTAAAAAACAATACGATTTCCACACGAGACAAATTCACACGCAAAATACTGCAAGAGACAAAACGGTTCCTCAAACACAACAAACAATTACTTGTATTCAATTCCGACAAGGGCAACGCTACAGTGGTGATAGACAAAAACGAATACGATACAAAGATTCAGACACTGGTGAACGACATCTCTACCTACAGAGTTTTAAAACGCGATCCGGCGAACAAGCTACAAGACAAAAACAATGATATTGTTCAAAGGATGTTCAACAGCGGTGCCATAGATATCCAAGAAAACAACAACCTACTGTGTAAAAATGCTATTACTCCCAGAATCTATGGATTACCAAAAATTCATAAAGAAGGTATACCACTCCGACCTATTTGTTCATCTATCGACTCCCCGTCATACAACCTCTGTAAATATGTCGTGATAATACTCAAAAATATCACTTGTTCTTCTAAATATAATGTCGATGACTCAACAGAATTTAAAAGTAAGGTCAATGGCACATATATTTATGATGATGAAAGCCTTGTTTCCTTGGACGTAGTCTCCTTGTTCCCAAGTATTCCGGTTGATTTAGCCATTGAAATCATATCCGCAAAGTGGGAAAACATAAAAGAATATACATCCTTAACAAGGAAACTATTTATCACAATGGTGAAATTTTGCATAAAAGGTAAATCGATATTTTAAATACAATGAAAAAATAAACGAACAACGTACAGGAATTCCCATGGGCTCACCAGCCTCCCCAGTCATAGCTGACATTGTCATGGAGGAGCTGCTAACAAGATTCGAAAATGAAACTACTAGCAAACCACGCCTACTTACAAAGTATGTAGATGACTTATTTGCCATTGTAAAAACTGAAGAAATTGGAAACATTCTCACTGAACTCAACAGCTACAGCAGAAGCATTAAATTTACAATAGAGGTTGAGAAAGATGTTCAACTACCGTACTTGGACACGTTAATCAATAGGAGAAACAACAAATTATATATTGACTGGTACAGAAAACCCACAGCTTCGGGAAGACTAATTAACTATTATTCAAAACACGAAAAAAGTACAATAATAAATACCGCCAAAAGCTTCATAAGACGGGTACTTACAATAAGCGACAGAATGTACCACAAGAAGAATATCACGATCATCAAAAAAACTCTAGAGGATAATGAGTTTCCAAGTAGCTTGGTCAATAAACTGGTCCGAAATTTCTATACCAGAGCACGTAATGAACGTAAACCCGAAGAGGCAAATAACAAAATATACAAAGCGATAACCTATGTCCCAATAATAGCAGAGAGGATCAAGAGATCGGATTTATATGACAAAGAAAAGGTCAAAATAGCGTTCACATACAACAATACATTGAAACAAGTTTACAGTAATACAAAGGACAGAATTCCAAAGGATGAGAAATCCAACCTAATATACAGAATCCCATGCAACGGTGCCGGGTCTCACTTATGCGAGAAGGTATATGTGGGGACAACAAAATTAAAATTAAAGACAAGGATTTCCGGCCATAAGTCCAATATTAAACTTAGGAACAACGCTTCGGATAATAAAACGGCCTTAACGGCCCACTGTAAGGATACGGGCCACTATCCCGATATCCAGAATGTTACTATATTGGACATAGAGAAACAATATAATAAGCGCTTCACCATGGAAATGCTCCACATTATGAACACGCCTAATGATAAGAGAATTAATTTTAAAAGTGACCCACCAATGCGCATATGCATATCGCAATTTATTGCTTAAGCAACAACAAAAATGCAAGTCTCACGGCGCACATGAAAGAAAGCAACGTACAGAAATTATTCCGCTAGCAGCATACTTGGGATCAACAAATCATAATGTTGGATGACGACATATTCGTTGTTCTATTGTTTGTATCTCTATATATTTGTTTGTGCATATTTTAGTTTACACTTACTGTACTTTAAATATACATTTTTGATGTTTATTTTACTTTTGTTTTCCGAACATATGATCAGTCGATAAAGAATAACCACAAGTGTAAGTTGTGTCTCGTTTATATGTATACCTAGTTGCATAACGTAAATTTTAATGACCATGTATCTGAAATGAATGCCCCCTTTTTATACATTTGTGTTTACTTACAGTCCTGAAGATGGCTTCAGACTGAATCCGAAATATTGACAAATTAAAAAAAAAAACCAATGAAATTTTAAACATTGTGTTTTATTTAACCACGGCCTTTACGCTCATAATTATTAACATAACGTAAACGCATAAGGCTATAAAAATTACCAAAAATGTTAAAAAAAAATTTTTTAAAAGTGGGCGTGGTCGTTCTCCGATTTTGCTAATTTTTATTAAGCATACATACAGTAATAAGAGTAACGTTTCTGCCAAATTTCATCATGATATCTTCAACGACTGCCAAATTACAGCTTTCAAAACTTCTAAATTACCTTCTTTTAAAAGTGGGCGGTGCCACGCCCATTATCCAAGATTTTACCAATTTAATACTGTGCGTCATAAGTTCAACTCACCTGCCATCGCTTTATCCGTATTTGGTAATGAATTATCGCACTTTTTCGATTTTTCGAAATTTTCGATATCGAAAAAGTGGGCTTGGTTATAGTCCGATATCGTTCATTTTAAATAGCGATCTGAGATGAGTACCCAGGAACCTACATACCAAATTTCATCAAGATACCTCAAAATTTACTCAAGTTATCGTGTTAACGAACGGACGGACGGACGGACATGGCTCAACCGAATTTTTTTGATATATGGAAGTCTATATCTATCTAGATTCCTTTATACCTGTACAACCAACCGTTATCCAATCAAAGTTAATATACTCTGTGAGCTCTGCTCAACTGAGTATAAAAAGTGTATAAATACTGTCCATACAGCGATTAAGTTTATGTCGAGAAACTTCGAGACACGAAAATCTCGCATGAAGGCGAGTTGCCGATTTCTCGGGTCTCAAAAATCTCGCTTGTATTCGAGGAGAAAGTGTAAGCTCTAGTTACAATCCATGAAAGCCAAAAACCGTTTGTTGCTTTCGAATTGAAATGGAGGTAGCACGTAGTAGAACATAGTCTGTTCAACGTGACTAGCATCAGGCGTAGCACCAACGATAATAGCAAAATAATTGGCTTTCTTGCATTGATCTAATATAGTTTTCCTCACGTGTTTTGCACAAATTTATAAACAACGTTTTGAGCCAGCTGCCAAATGAAATATTTATTCTTAAATTTTAAGGAAAAGGACTCTTCAGAATGTTTTTCACACTTCACTATAATATTAAACGAAATGCAGATATTCGTTGCTTTTCAAATTCGGCTTAAAAATTGTAAATGGAACAATTAAAGACTCTCCTGAAATAAAAAAAAATGTCTTAGTACCTCTAAATCGCGGGCCCCCTCAGAAACCCCGCCCGGGGGAATCCCCCTCATTCCCCCACCCCTCTCGTCGGGCCTGACCATAATAATAACACACTGCCTTAATATTTTATTTTTTGAGTTTTGCTTTAAGTATACAAATTTCGACTTTTTTCCGTCATTTTTCTTTTTTTGACATTTTTATAATAAAAAGAAAAAAGTTTTCTGTATAAAGAGGTTTTTAACGATTCGGCCTTTTGTGTTTCGACAATTTTTTTTCGACATATCGTATGGATGCTCTATCTCCTCTCCCCTACTTTAAGGACTTACAATTTTGTGAGTCATGACAAACTTAATATACCACTTCACTTTCATGAAAGATATAAAATGAGCCACGCCTATTTTCAAAAAACTGTTAACGCTCGTAGTTTCCTCTACCATATCACTTCTGAGGTGAAATAACAGTATGTATAATTTATTTGTAGTTATGGAATAAGATATTTAATTTTTTGTTAAGATAAGAATTAAAAAACATTTTTTAATTGCTCGTGGTCGTCAACCGATTATGCGAATTTCCACCTAGGGCCCTTTTCCCTATTTTCATTATCTGTGGGTGATCTGTCAAATAAAGACAAATACCCTAAACCTGGTATGTTCAAAGCGGCCCTTAGTTATATAATATACGTATATGGATAAGTATGTGTATTATCGCAAGCATTACCTCCGTCTAGCATTTAAACATAATGGCGCATATTCATAGTCGAAATAAAATAGGTTTTAAATTTAGTTGCAGCTTTTTTGGCAGATAGCTCATAGAAAATTATGTCAAAAAGCTGCAACTAAATTTAAAACCTATTTTATTTTGACTATGATTATGCGCCAATAACTTTAACGACTTTTGGTTTACGGCTTCCAAAATTTTAAAATTTCTTCTTTAAATGTAGGCGGTACAATGCCTATTTCATAATATTTTACCAAATTTATATTTAGTTCTAACGTGAAACCACATATACAGTTTCAGCACCTTAAACAAATGAATTATTGCCATTTTTTTCCTTTTTCGAAATGTCTATATGGTTTTTTTTAAAAGTGCCAAATTGTAACATAGCATCTTTGACTTCTTTTGATTTATGGCTTGCAAAACTTAAATTTGCTTCTAATTTATTAAAACGAACGAAAACAAGAGATTCGCTTTGACTATAAAAATAATAAGTACAAAAATAAACTCCATAATGACCCAAAAGATAAACCTATATTAAACATTATTGAAGACACTCAAAACTTCGTGTATCGACATGATGAGGAAATAATAATTACAACTGCAGACAAAGGAAACAAATGAGTACTGATGTGGAAAGTGAACTATAAACACAAAATGAAAAAATTATTAAATGACAAAAACACCTACAAAACAAAAAAAAAACGATCCTACACAATGATTACTAAGGAAAAACAATAACCTCATAAATGAAATATACAAACAGAAAACATATCTTTAAAATCCAAGAAGCAGCTTACTTGCACTGCGTATACAGCGCCAATACTATATGGACTTCCCGCGATCCATATAGAACAAGCTCAACTTAGACCAATATCATCTTCTGTAGGTGTGCCATGCTACCAACTTTCAAAGTATATTGGACAGACATTAAAAAACATTATTTGTAACACTCTGAATGTTAAAAGCTCCCTCCAACTAAATTAGTGCTCGTGGTCGTCAACCGATTTCGTGAAATTCCACTCAAGGTCCTATTCCCTTCTCCAATTATATGTGGGTGATCTGTCGGTGTAAAAACGGCCCTTATATAAATCTATAAAATGAATTTGTGTGCTTTTTGTAATTGATATTAGAGAAAAATTGTAAGTTTACATACGGCGATGGTTACTAGGACATGTTTCTGAATTTCACTTCTTCATCAGCTAGCTTTTCGGGAGCTGAGCGTTGAACTCGGATCTCCAACATTCATATCAGCGCAAGCCTTTAGCTGCTAAGCCATATGAATGTCCCGTTGTTCGCTGTACAATTGGTCTCTAAGAATTGCCTTTTTGTTTATATTCCTTTTGATCACCATGTAGGCACATACACTCTGTATGTAGTTTATTCCTAATGGTGTGGATATGATTTTTAGGCGTGCTTTTGAAAGCTTAGTAACATTTGCTCGGATTTTTACAGTATTTGTTTTTAATACTTCCGCTGTTACTATTATATCTATATGATCATATGTATTTAATTAGTGAGCTTTGCTCATATTGCTTTATACAATGGTTTTTGTAATTGATTATAGAGAAAAATTATAAGTTTGCATACGGCGATAGTTACTAGGACATGTTTCTGCATTTCACTTCTTCATCAGCTAGCTTTTCGGGAGCTGAGCGTTGAACTCGAATCTTCAAAATTCATATCAGTACAAGCCTTTAGCTGCTAAGCCATATGAATGTCCCGTTGTTCGCTGTACAATTGGTCTCTAAGAGTTGCCTTTTTATACTCAGTTGAGCAGAGCTCACAGAGTATATTAAGTTTGATTGGATAACGGTTGGTTGTACATATATAAAGGAATCGAGATAGATATAGACTTCCATATATCAAAATAATCAGGATCGAAAAAAAATTTGATTGAGCCATGTCCGTCCGTCCGTCCGTCCGTCCGTCCGTCCGTTAACACGATAACTTGAGTAAATTTTGAGGTATCTTGATGAAATTTGGTATATAGCTTCCTGAGCACTCATCTCAGATCGCTATTTAAAATGAACGATATCGGACTATAACCACGCCCACTTTTTCGATATCGAAAATTTCGAAAAACCGAAAAAATGCGATAATTCAATGCCAAAGGCGGTTAAAGCGATGAAACTTGGTAGATGGGTTGAAGTTATGACGCAGAATAGAAAACTAGTAAGATTTTGGACAATGGGCGTGGCACCGCCCACTTTTACAAGAAGGTAATTTAAAAGTTTTGCAAGCTGTAATTTGGCAGTCGTTGAAGATATCATGATGAAATTTGGCAGGAACGTTACTACTATTACTATATATGTGCTAAATAAAAATTAGCAAAATTGGATGAAGAACACGCCCACTTTTTAAAAAAATTTTTTTTTAAATTCAAATTTTAACAAAAAAGTTAATATCTTTACTGTATATAAGTAAATTAAGTCAAAATTCAACTCCAGTAATGATGTGATGCAACAAAATCCAAAAATAAAAGAAAATTTCAAAATGGGCGTGGCTCCGCCCATTTTCATTTAGTTTGTCTAGAATACTTTTAATGCCATAAGTCGAACAAAAATTTACCAATCCTTCTCAAATTTGGTAGGAGCATAGATTCTGTGACGGTAACTGTTCTCTGTGAAAATGGGCGAAATCGGTGGAAGCCACGCCCAGTTTTTATACACAGTCCACCGTCTGTCCTTCCGCTCGGCCGTTAACACAATAACTTGAGCAAAAACCGATATATCTTTACTAAACTTAGCCCACGTACTTATCTGAACTCACTTTATCTTGGTATAAAAAATGGCCGAAATCCGACCATAACCACGCCCACTTTATCGATATCGAAAATTACGAAAAATGAAAAAAATGCCATAATTCTATACCAACTACGAAAAAAGGGATGAAACATGGTAACTGGATTGGTTTATTGACGCAAAATATAACTTTGGAAAAAACTTTGTAAAATGGGTGTGACACCTACCATATTAAGTAGAAGAAAATGAAAAAGTTCTACAAGGCGAAATCAACAGCCCTTGGAATCTTGGCAGGAATACTGTTAGTGGTATTGTATATATAAATAAATTAGCAGTACCCGACAGATGATTTTCTGGATCACCTGGTCCACATTTTGGTCGATATCGCGAGAATGCCTTCACATATACATCTAAGGGCCACTCGCTTTTAAAACCCTCATTAATACTTTTAATTTGATATCCATATCGTACAAACACATTCTAGAATCACCCTGGACCACCCTAATGGCGATATCTCGAAAAGGCGTCCACCTATAGACCTAATGCCCACTCCCTCTTAAAATGCTCAGTAATACCTTTCGTTTGATACCCATATCGTACAAACAATCTAGAGTCACCCCTGGCCCACCCTAATGGCGATATCTCGAAAAGGCGACCACCTATATACCTAATGTCCACTCCCTCTTAAAATGCTCAGTAACACCTTTCGTTTGATACCCATATCGTACAAACATTCTAGAGTCACCCCTGGCCCACCCTAATGGCGATATCTCGAAAAGGCGTCCACCTATAGACCTAATGCCCACTCCCTCTTAAAATGCTCAGTAACACCTTTCGTTTGATACCCATATCGTACAAACATTCTAGAGTCACCCCTGGCCCACCCTAATGGCGATATCTCGAAAAGGCGTCCACATATAGACCTAATGCCCACTCCCTCTTAAAATGCTCAGTAACACCTTTCGTTTGATACCCATATCGTACAAACATTGTAGAGTCACCCTTGGTCCACCTTTATGGCGATATCTCGAAAAGGCGTCCACCTATAGACCTAATGCCCACTCCCTCTTAAAATGCTCAGTAACACCTTTCGTTTGATATCCATATCGTACAAACATTCTAGAGTCACCCTTGGTCCACGTTTATGGCGATATCTCGAAAAGGCGTCCACCTATAGAACTAAGGATTACTCCCTTTTAAAATACTCATTACCACCTTTCATTTGGGACCCATATCGTACAAACACATTCTAGAGTCACCCTGGCCCACCCTAATGGCGATATCTCGAAAAGGCGTCCACCTATAGACCTAATGCCCACTCCCTCTTAAAATGCTCAGTAACACCTTTCGTTTGATACCCATATCGTACAAACATTCTAGAGTCACCCCTGGCCCACCCTAATGGCGATATCTCGAAAAGGCGTCCACCTATAGACCTAATGCCCACTCCCTCTTAAAATGCTCAGTAACACCTTTCGTTTGATATCCATATCGTACAAACATTCTAGAGTCACCCTTGGTCCACGTTTATGGCGATATCTCGAAAAGGCGTCCACCTATAGAACTAAGGATTACTCCCTTTTAAAATACTCATTACCACCTTTCATTTGATACCCATATCGTACAAAAACATTCTAGAGTCACCCCTTCCCACCCTAATGGCGATATCTCGAAAAGCCGTCCACCTATAGACCTAATGCCCACTCCCTCTTAAAATGCTCAGTAACACCTTTCGTTTGATACCCATATCGTACAAACATTCTAGAGTCACCCCTGGCTCACCCTAATGGCGATATCTCGAAAAGGCGTCCACCTATAGACCTAATGCCGACTCCATCTTAAAATGATCAGTAACACCTTTCGTTTGATACCCATATCGTACAAACACATTCTAGAGTCACCCCTGGCCCACCCTAATGACGATACCTCGAAAAGGCGTCCACCTATAGACCTCATGCCCACTTCCTCTTAAAATGCTCAGTAGCACCTTTCGTTTGATACCCATATCGTACAAACATTCTAGAGTCACCATTGGTCCACCTTTATGGCGATATCTCAAAAAGGCGTCCACCTATAGAACTAAGGATTACTCCCTTTTAAAATACTCATTACCATCTTTCATTTGATACCCATATCATACAAACACATTCTAGAGTCACCCCTGGCCCACCCTAATGGCGACATTTCGAAAAGGCGTGCACCTATAGACCTAATGCCCACTCCCTCTTAAAATTCTCAGTAACACCTTTCATTTGATTCCCATATCGTACAACTAGAGACACCCCTGTTCCACCTTTATGGCGATATCTCGAAACGGCGTCCACCTATGGAACTAAGGATCACTGCTTTTCAAAATATTCATTAACAGCTTTCATTTGATACCCATATCGTACAAACATATTCTAGAGTCACCCCTGGTCCACCTTTATGGCGATTTCTCGAAAAGGCGTTCACCTATAGAACTAAAGCCCATTCCCTTTTAAAGTACTCATTATCACCTTTCATTTGATACCCATATCGTACAAACACATTCTAGAGTCAGCCCTGGTCCACCTTTATGGCGATATCCCTAAATGGCGTCCATCCATAGAACTATGGCCTACTCTCTCTTAAAATACTCTTTAATACCTTCCATTTTATACACATGTCATACAACCACATTCCAGGGTTACCCTAGGTTCATTTTCCTACATGGTGATTTTCCTTATCTTGTCTCCATAGCTCTCAACTGAGTATGTAATGTTCGGTTACACCCGAACTTAGCCTTCCTTACTTGTTGTTTATATTCCTTTTGATAACCATGTAGGCACATACACTCTGTATGTAGTTTATTCCTAATGGTGTGGATATGATTTTTAGGCGCGCTTTCGAAAGCTTAGTAACATATGTTCGAATTTTTACAGTATTTGTTTTTAATACTTGCGTTAGTACGTTCAAAGCTGGAAAACGGCTATACCGATTTTAATAATTTTTCTGTTATTTTCGATCTGATTCAGGGATAATTTTCTTAATTTAATCGGAATTAGTGTTCATTTATCGTAAAAAAATCCTACTATTTAGGCTGTTTTTATACCTGCTGCTACTTACTTACTTACTTGATTCAGGGATCATTTACGGCGAAATTTCTTTCTTTTTAAACTTGAATTGAAAAACATCAAAAGGGGTTTAACCGATTTCAATAATTTTTTCTTGCCTTTATTCAACCGGATAACGCGTTCATGTATAGTAAAAAAAATTGAAAATCCTCAAATATTTTAGCTAATAGAACTAATTTCGCTGTTATTATTTCTGCTTCTTTGGTTGTTTTTATACGTGCTGTTACACCCCTTTCATATATGCAACATTTTGTTTATTCACTTATTTACTCATCTTGAAATTGTTACATTTCTTACAGACTAATGACATATATAAAGACTTACGCTCTAATTTCACATATGATTAAGTAACAATTTAAAAGTATTTTCAAAGTAGAAGAAATGCAAAACTGAAGAATTTGAGAGCAAGTTAAACTCTGGAATGAGGAGCATTTGCAGCATAGTTAGTTCTTGCCAATCCCACAAAAAAGTACGCATTATTTCTTGAGCATATATGTATGTGGAATAGCAAAGAAAATACGTTCTAAAAGGTAGGGACAATCAACAGCCCCACGTATTAAATTAAAAATAAATATTAGAGAGAGAAAAGTTCTCCTGCAGTTCAAGGTCTAAAGATTGATGAGCAAACATCTGGATTCATAGGAAGGAAAACGAAAGATCAAAATGAAGGGACGTTGATCGTACTTAATAAATACTTTTTGACATAAAACGGCCGACAAATAAATACGGCATATTCCAATCTCGAACATACCAGAGTAGTGTATAGTGATTTTAAAATATATGGACCAGTAAAATCAGAACCGAATCATCGAACAAAAGCCAAAATATAGTAAGCCTTAGCTATTGTAAAGCTTAAATGAAACTTGGAATCAAACACCATCCCAATGTGGTAGGAAGTACGAATGAGCAAACGGGATTTAGAATATGAGACATGATAACATTTTTTAATATTTGACGGAAGTTTATTATTTGTACACCAAGTAACTAAATTATCTAGGTCCTTCTGAAGTTTAATTGAGTCGGAGGGGCAAATAATCTTGTTGAAAATCTTCATATCATCTGCATAAAGCAGAAATTGAGAAGATCCAAAACAACTAGCAATATCATTTATGAAAATCACAAAAAGAATAGGACCCATTATGGTACCCTGAGGAACGCCTGAAAAAGCTATGAAGGGATATGAGGTCACACCATCAACTACCACAGTACAACTACGGTTGGAGGTTGGAGAGATATGATTTAATCCATTTCAAAAAACCAGAGTGAAAACCAAAACAATGTAATTTCGATAGTAGAATACGATGATTAACTTTATCGAAGGCTTTCGAAAAGTCGGTATACACAGTATTACACAGTATGGAGTATGGGCTCGATTAGTAAAAGCGTCGATGCAGTATTCTGAAAACACTACCAAGTTAGACATGGCTGATCTTCCCGACATGGAACCATGCTGATCTATAGATATTAGTCGATTTATTAACAAAATAATTTTGTCGTTTACAATACACTCGACAATTTTTGAGAGAGTAGATAATTTAGAGATCGGTCTGTAATTAACAATATTGTTTTTATTGCCAGTTTAGAAAATGGGAGTGATAAACGTAGTTTTCCTTGCATCAATAGGCTCCCCTTGCGCGAGGGATTTATTAAAAAGTAGCCATAAAGGGTAGGCGATAGCAGAACTGTTTTTGAGATGGCGAGACGACAAGCCATCAACATCAGTCTGTGATGACAACTTGACTTGCTGAACCCCCTTCCAACATCATCCAAAGTGAGCTCAAGACCTCCAAAATTTAACGTAGAATCAGCAGGAAGAAGCCTGTTATTACTCACGTCCGAGTCTTGGTCAAAATTTGAACTAAAAAAAAAACAGCGAAAAGATTCGCAGCATCTGATGAAGAGTCTGGTTGCTTATCATTAGAACACAACGGAGGGAATACTTGAACAAGATTGTATAGACTTAACATAACGCCAGAAAACTTTGCGATTAAATTTTATATCTGCCTCAAAGATACGTTCCTAAATCAAATTCTCCGGATTCCTGCAAAGACTTTAGACCAATTACCCTACTGCCTGCTTTATGCAAAGTATACGAAAAGCTACTATCAAAGCAGATAACTGACCATATTCATGACAACCACTTGCTGTCTGAAGTCCAATCAGGTTTCAGAAAAGGGCATAGTTGGCTACGTCCATGTTGAAGATTCTTGAAGATTCTTGAAGATATACGTCCAGCTTACGACAACAACGATCTTACGGTATTAGTACTTCTAGACTACTCAAGAACTTTTGATATTATTGATTTTAAAATACTTTTTCGCAAGCTCGAAAATTACTATAATTTCAGCCCTTATGCAATTGAGTTAATGCGAAACTATCTCACTGGCCTCTGATTTAAAGCCCATAACGTTGGGCGTTCCACAAGGATCCATCCTAGGACCAGTATTGTTTACATTCTTCATCAACGACATAGTCGCTTGTTGCCGTCACGCGTCTATACATCTTTACGCTGACGATACCCAACTCCACATGTCGCGCCCGATCGGGCTCTCCCAAGACTTATTTGTTAGGCTGGATAATGATTTAAAGTGCTTAACTAACTGGGCTCGCTCAAATAAGCTACATCTTAATGCGTCAAAATCTAAGGCGATTGCAATATCGAACGCAGCATACGATTTAAGCAGGCTTCCTGAGATTTTGGTAAATGATGATAAAATAGGTTTCCAGGATGTGGTTACCAATCTAGGCTTCAGAATTAATTCTAGTCTTACTTGTGCTGACCATATCAGCTTTGTGGTGGGTAAAATCTATAACACCCTTCACAATCTTTACAGAACTGCCTACTTACTACCGCGAGACACTAAACTGAAGCTGGTCAAAACTCTTATAGTACCTCAAGTTTCTTACAGTGAACTTATATATGGTAACCTTGATTCGGTATCGCTTAAGAAACTTCAGAAAAGAAAGTACGATCACATATCTTCGTATGCCGTGCAAATACTCGGAAGTGACGTTCGCTATTTCTTAAAAATGAGAAATCTATGTTTCTTACACAAACTTCTGCATTACCAATATCCCCCTTACCTATTTAATAAGCTAACTTTGTGTCAGTCCACTCGAACTTTCAATCTGTTGATCCAAGCGTTTAAATACTCGACATCCTCTAGAATGTTCTTTGTCAGTAAAATCCGTCTATAGAACTCACTTCCTTCCAAGACAAAAGCAAGTCGTAAGGCAGGATGTTTCACACAAGCAGTATTCTGTTTCCTAAACTTTTAAATTACCCCAATTTACATATCTCAAACCTTCATTCTTCAAACTTTGGTCTGGAAATGTTTCTATCACACATAATTATATACTTATGTGCTTTTTATTATTTTTAATCAAAATTTTGTATGCATTCTTTATTAAGTTTATTTATATGTGATTGATGTACTACCTAAAAGACAGAGTCTTTCTTGTGCAAATAAGTTTAAATAAATAAATAAATATTTCTTCTTCAAATCCTTGCTCAATGACATAAACTCTTTTAAGTACTGGAAAGACTTTTCTTTATGAAAAGGCATGTTTGATTTTTTAAATTTTTTATAAAACTTGTTCCTTAAATTCTTAAGTTTTTTCAACTCCTTAGTAAACCAAGAGATTTTGTAAGCCCGTTTTTTGGCTCTCGGGATCTTGTCACTATAGATAGTGCTTAAATTATTCTTAAATATATCAAAACAACCTGAGACCTCAACCCCAGTAAATAGGATATCCCAGTCAATAGAATCAATTGTCGTATTGACAACATAAACATCGTAATTTTTAAAGCAAAATTTTGAAAAATAGTCCTCACAATAAGTATTAAACTCATAAAACTCCAAATGAAGAAAAAGCGGTACATGGTGCAGACCAGGTGTAAACAAAAGATCAGGTCAAAAATTCTATGAAACGTTTATAAAAACTGTTTACTTGACTAAGATAATATCGTCAATCAAGTATCTTTCAGCAAAAATATTAATAGATTTCGGGTAGAGCCCAAAGCCACCGTTTATATTAGACCATTCTAATTTGCTAAGGTTGTAATATCCGATTACGCAAACGTTCCTATGATCACGTGCTAAGGATACAGTATTATCAACATGATATTTGTAACGTAAATCCCCACTAGTTGGCGGTATGTAGGAAGCACGAAATACAAAAACCTACAAAAAAAAAATTTAAAACGCAAAAATCTACAAAAAATTTCATCATACTACAGCAAAAGAAACTGTACCACGTCATAACGGGATAAAGCAAGTCACGCCACCCGAAACACAAACGAAGTCACCATAATTAGCGGCACATCAAAGAATAGCAGCAGTTAGCTGAACGGGGAAAAATAGCAGCAGTACAAGGAAGCTGAACTGAGGAAAATTAGCATCAGCGAATGGACGACGCGTCGCGACGGCAGCAGCAGAACAGCAGCGGCGATAGGATATGATGAGGCGTACTTTGCAGTATGTATGTACATATGTATGAAATGTAATATGTAGTTGCTTTCAGAGTGCTTTGCACACAGAGTATATTAACTTTGATTGGATAACAGTTGGTTGTACAGGTACAAAGGAATCGAGATAGATATATACTTCCATATATCAAAATCATCAGTATCGAAAAAAATTTGATTGAGCCATATCCTTCCGTCCGTCCGTCTGTCCGTTAACACGATAACTTTAGTAAATATTGAGATATCTTCACCAACTTTGGTACACGAGCTTATCTGGACCCAGTATAGATTGGTTTTGAAAATGAGCGAAATCGGATGTTAACCACGCCCACTTTTCACATATATAACTTTTTGAAAACAAAAAAAAACTGATTATTTAGTAAAGAATACACCTAGAATGTTGAGATTTGACGTGTGAACTGGTATTGACACTCTTGATAACAAGTAAGGAAGGCTAAGTTCGGGTGTAACCGAACATTACATACTCAGCTGAGAGCTATGGAGACAAAATAAGTGAAAATCACCATGTAGGAAAATGAACCTAGGGTAACCCTGGAATGTGTTTGTATGACATGTGTATCAAATGGAACGTATTAAAGAGTATTTTAAGAGGGAGTAGGCCACAGTTCTATGGGTGAACGTCATTTAGGGATATCGCCATAAAGGTGGACCAGAGGTGACTCTAGAATATGGGTATCAAACGAAAGGTGTTAGTGAGTATTTTAAAAGGGAGTGGGCCTTAGTTCTATAGGTGGACGCCTTTTCGAGATATCGCCATAAAGGTGGACCAGCGTGACTCTAGAATTTGTTTGTACGATATGGGTATCATATGAAAGGTGTCAATGAGTATTTTAAAAGGGCGTGGGCCTTAGTTCTATAGGTGGACGCCTTTTCGAGATAACGCCATAAAGGTGGTTCAGGGGCGACTCTAGAATTTGTTTGTAAGATATGGGTATGAAATGAAAGGTGTTAATGAGTATTTTAAAAGGGCGTGGGCCTTAGTTCTATAGGTGGACGCCTTTTCGAGATATCGCCATAAAAGTGGACCAGGGGTGGCTCTAGAATTTGTTTGTATGATATCGGTATCAAATGAAAAAGTGTTGATGGGTATTTTAAAAGGGAGTGGTGGTAGTTGTATATGTGAAGGCGCTTTCGAGATATTGACCAAAATGTGGACCAAGGTCACCCAGAACATCATCTGTCGGGTCCCGCTTCTTTAATTATATATGTAATACCACGAATACTATTCCTGTCAAGATTCCAAGGGCTTTTGATTTCGCCCTGCAGAACTTTTTCATTTTCTTCTACTTAATATTGTAGGTGTCACACCCATTTTGCAAAGTTTTTTTCTAAAGTTATATTTTGCGTCATAAACTAATCCAATTACCATGTTTCATCCCTTTTTTCGAATTTGGTATAGAATTATGGCATTTTTTTATTTTTCGTAACTTTCGATATTGAAAAAGTGGGCGTGGTCATAGTCGGATTTCGGCCATTTTTTACACCACAAAGTGAGTTCAGATAAATACGTGAACTGAGTTTAGTGAAGATATATCGATTTTTGCACAAGTTATCGTGTTAAGGGCCGAGCGGTAGGAAAGACGGTCGACTGTGCATAAAAACTGGGCGAGGCTTCAACCGATTGCGCCCTTTTTCGCAGAAAACAGTTATCGTCCTAGAATCTAAGCTCCTACCAAATTTCACAAATATTGGTAAATTTTTGTTCGACTTATGGCATTAAAAGTATCCTATACAAATTAAATGAAAAAGGGCGGAGCCACGCCCATTTTGAAATTTTCTTTTATTTTAGAATTTTATTATACCGTATCATTACTGGAGTAGAATTTTGACATAATTTACTTATATACTGTAAAGATATTAAATTTTTTGTTAAGATTTGACTTTAAAAACATTTTTTTAAGTAGGTGTGGTCGTTCTCCGATTTTGCTAATTTTTATTAAGCATACATATAGTAATAGGAGTACCGTTCCTTCCAAATTTTATCATGATATCTTCAACGACTGCCAAATTACAACTTGCAAAGCTTTTATATTACCTTCTTTTAAAAGTGGGCGGTGCCACGCCCATTGTCCAAGATTTTACTCATTTTATATTCTGCGTCATAAGTTCAACTCACCTACCATCGCTTTATCCGTCTTTGGTAATGAATTATCGCACTTTTTCGGTTTTTCGAAATTTTCGATATGAAAAATTGGGCGTGGTTATAGTCCGATATCGTGGGCGTGGTTATAGTCCGATATCGTTTATTTTAAATAGCGATATGAGATGAGTGCCCAGGAACCCACATACCAAATTTCATCAAGACACCTCAAAATTTACTCAAGTTATCGTGTTAACGGACGGACGGACGGACATGGCTCAATCAAATTTTTTTTCGATACTGACGATTTTGATATATGGAAGTCTATACCTATCTCGATTCCTTTATACCTGTACAACCAACCGTTATCCAATCAAAGTTAATATACTCTGTGAGCTCTGCTCAACTGAGTATAAAAATTAGAAAAAAAATTTAAAATGGGCGTGGCACCGCCCACTTGTAAAAAAATCAATTTTACAAATATTATTAATCATAAATCAAAAATCGTTAAACCTATCGTACGAGAATTCGGCAGAGAGGTTGCCTCTATATAAGCAATGCTCTGAAGAAAAATTAACGAAATCGGTTAAGGACCACGCCCACTTCTATATAAAAGATTTTTAAAAGAGTCGTGGACGAATAAAATAAGTTATATCTTTGCAAAATATTCGTCGTTTCATCAACTTTGCCATTTTTCATAGTATTTTCATCCACAATATATTTATATTTTCATACTTAAAGGCTTCTTATACGACATGTTTTGGCATATGTACATATGACATTTTAATTTATACATAACTTGAAATATGATCAGCTTAAATCAAATTTGTATATGTATACCTCGCAAATTTATTTTACAACTAATGTAGTTACTAACATTCTCGCATATCATACTTATAAATATTGTTCAGGAAAATTAAAGCGAAATTGATACTTTCTAATTCATTTGTTAATTAAAGTAGTTTCTGATATTCGCATACACATATTAGACGTAGATTGAAATGAAATTGATACACATGCATTTTGCATTTTTCGCATCAATTTAAATTTTCTACTAACATTTTCACAAATTCGATACAAATCGAAAAAGTGGTGGAATTGGTGGTATATGTACATATACTCAGCTGAGAGCTTTGGAGAGAAAATAAGGGAAAATCACCATGTAGGAAAATAAACTTAGGGTAACCCTGGAATGTGTTTGTATGACATGGGTATCAAATGGAAGGTATTAAAGAGTATTTTAACAGGGAGTAGGCCATAGTTCTATAGGTGGACGCCATTTCGGGATATCGCCATAAAAGTGGACCAGAGGCGACTCTAGAATACGTTTGTACGATATGGGTATCAAATGAAAGGTTTTACAATCCTTGTGAAATTTGGTAGGGACATAGACTCTATGACGATAACTGTTTTCTGTGAAAATGGCCGAAATCCGACATGACCACGCCCACTTTTTCGATATCGAAAACTACGAAAAATAAAAAAAATGCCATAATTCTATGCCAAATATGAAAAAAGGGATGAAACATTTTAATTGGATTGGTTTATTGACGCAAAATATAACTTTGGAAAAAACTTTGTAAAATGGGTGTGACACCTACGATATTAAGTAGAAGAAAATGAAAAAGTTCTGTAGGGCGAAATCAAAAGCCCTTGGAATCTTGGCAGGAATACTGTTCGTGGTATTATATATATACATAAATTAGCTGTACCCGACAGATGATGTTCTGGGTAACCCTGGCCAACATTTTGATCGACATCGCGAAAACTCCTTGACATATACAACTAAGGGCCACTCCCTTTTAAAACCCTTACTAATACCTTTAATTTGATGCCCATATCGTACAATTACATTATAGAGTCACCCCTGGTCCACCTTTATGGTGATATCTCGAAACGGCGTCCGCCTATGGAACTAAGGATCACTTCCTTTTAAAATACGAATTAACGCCTTTCATTTGATACCCATATCGTTCAAACAAATTCCAGAGTCACCCCTGGTCCACCTTTATGCCGATATCTCGAAAAAGCGGCCACCTATACAACTACCACCACTCACTTTTAAAACCCTCATTAACACCATTCATTTGATACCCATATCGTAAAAACACATTCTAGAGTCACCACTGGTCCACCTTTATGGCGATATCCCCTGTAACGAACTTCTCCTCACACTGCAGCTTAAACTAGGGAGACCTACGAAGGTCCATTCGGATGAAGCGGGGTGGCACACCTAGCTCTGCTTCAGCTTAGCTCAGGGAAAATGGGAGTGGGTTTGCTTCATCCTTGCGCAGCGAAGTTGTACCAAAATATTTAAATTGTATGCCAAAAACCAAAAAAAATGAAAACCAAAACGAAACCAGCGAAAAGCAAACTGCAGCCAAACAAACAAAAAAAAAATCTATAACAAAAACAGCCTGCAATTAACTGTCTTGAAAATCTGGGTACATGGAGTAGTTTGCGAAAGCAAATGCCGAGGGGAGAAAAAAAAAGTGGAAAAATCCCCCCTGTCTATACCCACCCAACCTGTTAACCTGGGAGAGATATTCGTTTAGGTTAACCCTATTTATACTTGCGTCATTTCAGCTTATAATATACCTACATTTCGTCATCGACCAAGAAAATATTAGTCGTTCATTTCGATATTCAAGTTTTTACATTTTATTCAATCCAAATCTAAACTAAAGTTTAAGTCCTACGCCTACATCAGAATACTTAGAAAATTAGCATCCGCTTTGTGAATGTTTAGGAATTTAATTTCAGCAATTCGCAAGTATCAAAAAAGCCACTATTAGCCTAATATTTAATATTCGCAATTTTTCTTATCCGAATTCAACGCTATAAAAAAACGATAGTAAACCAAGATGTCTCCTTTAAATGTAAATATAGGTCTAAGTAATTTTAGTTAATTGTGCAAAAAAAAACTACATTAAAATCAAAATTTAAAAAGAATCAAGCAACATTATGTTTGAAAGCCTGTATGTATGTCGATCGAACATTTTATCTCGGTATGTAAGTCATAAACCTTACTACGTCTACATAACATCAGTATGTTCGATCCGAATACATATTTTGGCAATTTTTCTTAGTTGAAAGATTAGGACAGATTACTTACTTGCATTCAGCTATTCCATCGATGCGACGGTGGGCCCAGCGACGACGACGTTGTAGATGATGCCTTCAAAGAAATAACAAGTGAACTAGGTTGCACAAGAACAACTAGTTCGGAATCATTAGAAAGGTAATCAGGGTCGAGCAGGTTCGACTAGTACTATCGGAACAACTTATATGGGATTTCTTTTCATAATTACGTCGGTCAACAAGTTACCTTTTTCAAACACACACACTCAGAGGCATGCCCAAAAGCACACAAGGCAATACGCCTCGTACACTATGCAATGAAAGATTGCGAATATTTTACATTGCTCTTTTTTTGTGTTCTTCTGACTTCTAACACTTAAAACATTTTGAAACTTTAATACAATTCTTCTCTATTTTTTTTTTTTTAATATTATTTTAGATATAGTTTTTTTGTCGTCTCTACATTTCAATTTTTATTTTTTTTTTCTATTTATTTTTAATTAGTTATTTTTCTTTCGCTAACATTTATGCTTGCACTGTGCCTTCTTTTCTTCATGATTACATTTAGAACTCAATAAAACATAATAGACTTAAGGGCTACTTAAGATTTTTTTATACTTTTTTATGTTGGTTTTTTTTTTTTTTCTTGAGAAATAATTTATACTTTCCAACTTTGTATTAACAATTCAGAAGAAATTTATATTCCGATTATACAAATAGATTAATGGCTTTCGTACTGCTTATTTTTCTGAATACATTGACCGATTGCAAGACTTCAGAAATTGCACTTAGCAACATTTTGCAAAGTTTTAATTTAAATAAAGATTTTTGATTTATAATAAAAGAAATAAACATAAGTGTTTCACCAACAGCAACACTGGCACTATGGATTTCGAGATCTTCACGGTAGGCCTCAGGAACATGGTTTTGGGAATACGACGTCAAGCGCGGATCTCTACAGTTGTCTACGCCTTTAAGAAAATTCGCCTATGTTGGCACTCTAAGTCACTTCACCTTCATTTTGCATATTTATGGTTTTAACTGATGCACTTATTATTTTATTTTAGTGCAACGTAAAATCGTTTGAAGTTTCTGTTAGTTTATACTAACTTAGTGCAAACAGTCAGTATCCTTCACATTTTAACTTTTATTCTTTAATAAATCGTTTTTAAATATTTTCTCGCCAAGATATCAAAGACGTTTTCATTCCAAGTGCCGGCAAAAGACTGACTTTTCCTCCTCAAGTCAACATCAAGCTCAGCTCCAAAAAGGTTTGCTAACGTTGAACTAATGTTGAACTAGGACTAGCGGTATTTACTGCTATTGTTCCAGCTTAGTGCAATGTTAATCCATAAACAATTAGTAGGCGTAGAAGAATTTGAAATAAAAGTTGGCATAGGTGACTTCACGATCACGCTACTTAAATATGCTTTCTGTGCTCTAATTACTAATAAAAAAAACTTCTTATATGTATTCATTGCCAAAAAGGTTTATTATTAGCGAATTAGGTATTTTGTGAATTATGTATTTAGGAATTAAGTATGAAATATGTATTCCTAAATTAAGTAAGTATGAATTCCCAAATTAAATAAGTATGAATTAGGTATTTATTACTAGCGCAAACATTAATTAGACATTCACGAACTAATTAAATATGAATTAAGTATTCTCGAATTACGTGAGTATGACTAGGGTTTAGATGACTTCCGTAAGGTTAATTAAGTATTCCCGAATTAGGTAAACATGAATTAGATATTTATTCATTAAGTATAAAGTCGGTATTTATAAATTAAGTACATATGTATTAGTTATTATTGAACTAAGTAAAGATATATCAGGTATAATGATAAAGAATTAATAAATAACTCTGGTGTTTTCCAATTAGGGATGAGCGAATTAACTATAAGAAATTGAATTACGAATGGGTGAATTAGGTAATTGCGAATTAGGTATTAGCGAATTAGGGATGCGCGAATTAGCCATAGTTAATTAGCTTACGAATTAATGAATTAAGCATTTCCACAATAGGAATGAGCTATTTCGGTATATATACGGAATAAATATGAATTAATTTGGTGATTACAAATTAAGTATGCGCCAATTGGGTTTTAACGAATTATGTCAGTGGTAAACTAGGTATGTATGACTGTTGTCTTTTTGTATTAAATATTCACGTATTAAGTAGGTATCCAATAACTATTAACAAAGTACGGTTTGCGAACTAACTTCTGATGACTTACCTATTGACGAATTAAGTAAACTTGAATTATGTAATTTAGGATTAAATGCCTTCAATCAAATCCCGACGAAAAAAATACCATAGTATTTTAAGCCGAACTAAAGTGACCGTCTGCAAAACGTAGCGCCACAAGTACTTTAAGAACATTTTTTTTTTCTTTGTTCTCCAAAAATCGCCTCATTATCCCGCTATGGTTTATGCGAAAAGTATGTAGGTATTTAATGTAACGCCTACAATAATTCTTCTATTGTAGCCATATCAATTTATGTAGAAGAAAATTCGATACTCGAATAGCCCTGTAGGGTATATTTGACATGAGCGCTACAAATTCCCCCCAACCGGACAGATGCTACACGATGCCAACGCGGAAGTTAGCAACTGCAACTATCAAAAATAAATACTATCCGCAATTGAATATCTTCGAAAATATAAGACTGATATTCGGCTACCAAATATCCTTGGCATGATAAGTTCCCTTGCCTTTGCCATCTACATCTTCTAGCATGTAATATGACTTTCCTACCCTTTTGGTGACATTTGCTTTGACTCCTTTGGGTGCTAGTTTGGAATTGAAGAACTGCACCAAGTTACTTTGTGCGAAATTTCTCCTTACCACTAACTGTCCCGGTCTGAAATCACGCAATCGGGTTCTAAGATTATAGGAACGAGCATTTTTGTCATAGGCAGACTGTATTCTTCTCGCAATATCTTCCCCAAGGATAGCGAATTCGTCTTCGCGTTCTATTTTCGCAGTAGCTTCATTCAAAATTTCAAGGTTCCTTAACACTTTGTAATCATGTCCATTAGTCATCATATTCTGTCCAAAAACTATAAAATAGGGTGATTTCCCTGTAGTATGATGCAAGCTATTCCGAAGTGAGCTATTTATACTACTAATATAACTATCCCAATCCCGCTGATCCTTTCGAAGGAATGATCGCAACGCCTCTATTATCCACCAGTTTACTCGCTCCGAAGCATTTGCTTGTGGGGAATAAACTGCTGTTTTTACGTGGGTAACGCCATACTTAGTCAGAAATGATGTAAAATCTTTGCTCACAAACTGACTGCCATTATCCGAAACTATAGTTTCAGGCACACCAAAGCAATCAAATATACTTTCCTTTAGAAACTGTATTATTTGGTTCGATGTAAACTTTTTAAGCGGCTTCAAAAAGGTAAACTTTGAAAAATGGTCTAACACTATGAGGATACCAATATTACCTTTTTTGGATCTAGGAAAGGGTCCTATGAGATCGATATACAAACGCTCGAATGGCTGTTCGCTACTTACTAGCTGACCCATGCGGGCGCAGGGCATGTGTCGGCGTTTTCGATGTTTTGCATAACTCGCAAGATAGAACATAATTCCGCACATCTACAACCATTCCCGGCCAAAACATATTTTTTCTTATACGCTCTAGAGTTTTGGTTATTTCACCATGTGCTGCCGAGGGAGTATTATGAGCACTATACATCACATCCTTTCTAAGTCCCTCAGGTACTAAAAGTTTCCATGGGTCGGGTTGTAAAATGCCTTCAGTTTCAAACGACGTTCGATGGTAGATAAATTTGTCTACTACTCGATAGTCCGGTAATTCTGCCTGTAAAAATTTATCTCGTAACTGCTTATAATCGCTAGCCTCGAATAATTCTGAATCCAGATCTATTTCTGGCAATACTTCCAAATCTAACGCTTCCATGTTTATCGAGTCAACTTCGTGTATTCGCGATTAGAAGTTGAAACCCTGAAGTTTCAGAGCCCATCTTGCTAATCGCCCACTCAAGTCTTTCTGTCACATTAGCCATTTCAGACTGGCGTGGTCTGTTACCACTTTAAAATCATGACCTTCAATGTAAGCTCTAAACTTTTTTATGGCTAATACGACCGCGAGACACTCCAATTCGGTGACGGTTTGGTTTCTTTGGGCTTTATTCAGTTTATGGGACATAAAGGCAATAGGCCTTTCATCTCCATTCTCATCACATTGAGCCAAGAGACCACCAACACCGCACTGGCTTGCGTCGCATTGGACTATGAATGGCTTCGCGTAATCGGGATGCAATAAAAATGGAGCTGTAGTAAGCTTCTCCTTGACCGCTTCAAATGAACTTTGAGCTTCCGTACTCCATCTGAACGTTTTTTTCTTCGTCAGCAATTCGGTAAGCGGAAAGGTCAGACTTGCATAGTCGGAAATAAAGCGTCGGTACCACCCCGTCATTCCTAGAAACTGGCGGATGTGGCGTACATTTTTGGGCACGGGATAATTGGTGATAGCTTCAACCTTATCCGGATCGACTGAGAGCGAAGCATTACCTACAACAAAACCCAAATATTTCACTTTACGTAACCCAAAACTACTTTTACTAACGTTTATTGTTAGGCCTGCTTTCTTTATTTGGGTGGCTACTTCCAATAAATGGGTAACGTGTTCTTCGAAAGATTGCGAAACGACCAGCAGGTCATCCAGATAAACAAAAACGTGCATTTTAAGGTGGTATGGAATCACTTTGTCCATCAATCGGCACATTGTCTGCGGCGCGTTGCATAGGCCAAAGGGCATACGCGTGAACTGATACAACGGTCGATTGGGTACAGTGAAAGCAGTTTTTGGCTTAGATTCAGGCGACAAACGAATTTGCCAAAAAGCATCCTTAAGGTCAATCTTCGAGATGATTCGTACGGGTAGCAACCTCGATAAAAGTCCGTCGATATTAGGTATCGGAATGCATCTTTAACCGTTAACTCATTTAGTTTACGGGAGTCTAAACAGAATCTGGCTTTCCCTGGCTTCACGATTAATACTCCTGGTGAAGACCATGGCGATCCTTCAGCTTCCTCTATAACGCCTAATTGTAACATGCGGTCTATTTCTTTGCAGAGAGTTTTCTCCATAGCTGGTGAAATGGGGTAATACCTCTGTTTCACTAGGGTAGATATTCCCGTGTCTATGGAATGTTCAATCAGGTTTGTGGTGCCTAGGCCTTCTTTCTCAAAAGAAGGAAAGGCGGCTATCGCTACTGCTAACTGCATCGAGGAAAGCTGTACTACCTCCGTTTCTTCTTCTTCTTCTTCTGCAGAAAACTGGCATAAACTCGCTTCTACCAATACTTTTAAACCAAATATCTGCCAGAAATCCATGCCACAGATAATATTAATTGCTACAGTGGGTACAATCAAAAATTCAAAATTATGCTGCTGATCATTAAATGATATTTTAAGGCTAATCGACCCTGCTACATTTTGCTTTTTCCCATCGGCCGTTCTAACTAGTCCAGAGAATTTCCTATATTTCAAGTCCGGATTATCTAAAATCTCTTTAGCTAAATGCGACCCTATACAACTTTTATTGGCTCCGCTATCCAGCAATGCCAAATAGCTTGTTCCAAAAAGTGATAAGTTAGCGTAAGGTCTAATATCCGACCCATTAGCCACAATTGACGATATAACATGCTTACGCATTTCCTTTTTGCGCTGCCAAAAGTCATGCATACGCTTACTCGATCTTGACTTTGGAAGTGCGTGTGACAATCCTGAAAATATTCGAGCCCTCGCCCTCTTATATTCAGCCAAACGTATACGGTGCGGTCGAAAAAGTGGATTTACTATCCTGCGTGAACTGCACGCAACTGGGTTAACGGAATCTAAAGGTTTATTTAACGATAAATATGTATATGTCATGTCTGGTACCTTCGAAGAAACCTTCGGTAGGATTTTGGCTCTAATGAAATCATCATTAACTGAGCTGGAATTTAGTTCCGAGGTCGATGAGTTGGGCGTCCGCCGGTTGTTTGACGAACATCCCTCCTTACGTTTTCTGACGTGCATTTTGCACAAGATGGTTTGTATGTGTCCTCGGCACCACAGCCATAACAAAATATTCGCCGTGTCTTCAGACAATCGTGATATCGATGACCTACTTCTTCACAGTTCCAACATTTGCTTTGACTAGAATCTATTGCTGCAACATCCATCCTAGCGTCATCAATATGATCTTCTCCGCCGTTATCATCACTTTTGGGGTGATGGGAAAGTTCGCATATCTGCCGACGCACTGGTGTTTGCCGCGGTACTGTATTGTTAAGGTCACGAAAGAATTTTTCATGCCTTCGAGCCTCTCTTCTCAAAGTAACGATATCGCGAATGTCCGCATAAGTGGCTCAACTAAATCGGAGTCGTTCATAGGATATCTTAATCTGTCACACATGCTCACAATGTTATCTAAAAAGTCATCAAATAGCTCATTCGGCTTCTGTTTCCTTTTCCTAATGTCGTCTTTAATTTCCGAGTCGGTAGAGAAATCTTTAAATTGGCGTCGCATCGCCTCACATAACTCAAGCCAATCGAGATTCTCGCTGTTTTGACGAATAAGGAATGCACATGCTGACATAACAGGATAAAATTTCCATTCAAGTGAAGAGATGTAAAGGTATTTATCCGATATATAAATTGGTCGATGAATATGGCATCGTGGGAGCCACTGAACCTAATCTGCCAATTTCTTATCAGATTCGATAGTTTTTCATTAGCCAAAGAAATCCGTGATGTTCCCAACGATTCTCCTCGGCTAGGGTTAGAAGGTCTATTTATAGGGCGTTCCTCGCACGGAATATCGCGTGGCCATACTTGTGGCTCCTCACGACGTTCATTGGTAGGTGATGGGATTCTACCTACGTTCCTATTAATATTTAAATTTTGAAATAAATTTTGTACTTCATTGGTAATGGATGCCATGATTTGACCACGAAAATAATTCATGGACTCGCGTATAATCTGTTGCACTCTATTCTCAGATATATTGTTAGAGTTAGTATTGGAATTTCGTTGTCTCCTCGGGCTTGCCTGAGCTGGAACACCAGAATACGTCGTCAACCGTTGTTGGCTTTGTACATGCCACCGAGTATTTGGCCTATTCCGCGGAATAGCGCCTGTTTGGGGATTAGTCTGTTCAAGTATATTAACAACATTTCCAAATGCTACGTTCGAATTAGAACATTCGCATGTGGCTCTACATACAGGACATGTGGAGTTATTCTCTAGCCATGTAGCCAATAGAAAGCTGCTTCAAGAAGCTATCAAGCTGAGACGCGCAGGCAAATTTGTCTCTGTATTTACACTTCATGGTGAGGTGTTTGGAAGGGTTACCAAAGAGTCCGTAGCAGTGAAAATATCAACGAATGATGATTTAAAACTTTACTGCTGACTATCAGCCGTATGCGTATGCAGTATAATTTACTTAGTTTTAACTTTTGTATGTTTACTTTATATTTGTTTATGCATATATATACTACGTATTTTCCTACATGTAAAAATGGTCCGTTTAAGTTTCTTTAATCTTAATTTTTGTTTTTTCCTTTCGCCTGTTTTCTCTTTTGTGACTTTGTTTGTTTGTATGGTTGCTTTTGTTTACATTACTCATTATGACCCTTAGCAGCAAGTTGTGTGGTGCGGGCGACAGCAGTCTTGCCATGATAAACATATTATATCAGCAAAGCAATGGTTTTAATATTGTGCATTTTAATGCCAGAAGTTTAAATGCTGAGAAAGTAGATTTTATTAGATATGTGTTTGAAAACTCATGTGTTGATGTCATTTGTCGGAAACGTGGCTTCTTGAGGATCTTGATGATAGGCACTTTAATATTAATAACTACAAATTGTTTCGAAATGATAGGGTGGGTAGGAAAGGAGGTGGCGTAGCAGTTTATTGTAGGAGTCACATTAACGTGAAACTCATTTGCAAGTCGGTGGATTCGAGCATTGAATACTTGTTTGTCGAGGTGCACGATTTGTCTACCAAAGTCCTTGTATCTTGTGTTTATAGTCCCCGCAAAACCAACAGCCCTGATATGTTATTTGCTACGTTGTCTCGGTACCTTGTAGACTATGACAGCTTAATAGTTTGTGGAGACTTCAATGTTAATCTGCTTGTTCGTGACTCATATAATAATAGTATGTTAAATTATGTATCTGGTGCTGGTCTAAGTGTTGTCAATAACAATGTGCCAACCAGGTTTGGTGTTAATTGTTGTCCTATTCTTCTGGATTATTTTATTGTTTCTGACTCTTCAATAGTTTTAAAATTTGACCAGATGCCATTTTTATCAGACCATGATCTTATTTTTTGTTCCTTAGATATACAATTTAACCGCTGTGATACTGGTAGTACCTTTAGTTTTAGGGATTACCGCTTACTTGACTATAATGCTTTGTGTTCTGATTTGTCCTGTGTTAATTGGAGTGATTGTTGGTTACTAGTTTCTGCTGATGAAAAACTTGAGTTCCTTAACAGCAAAATCGTTAATGCCTTTAACATACATGTGCCTATTCGCTCAAGTAGACCTAGAAATGTTTCGTGTCCGTGGTTTAATGGCCAAGTTCAAGCGGCAATAAAAGCACGTAGTAGGGCATACCAATCGTGGAGGAGGAGTAAAAGTAATGTTGCATGGCTTGCCAATAAAGCTGCCAGAAATATCGCTACTAAGATAATAAGGAACGAAAAAATTAGATTTTTTACCTCAAGGGTAAACCCTTCGCTACCTCCAAAAACTCTTTGGCGTAATCTAAAAAGCTTGCGAGTATATGGAAGGGACAAACATGTATGCGAACTAAATGCTGACACCCTTAATGATGCGTTTGTGAGTAGTCCTGCTGTAAATCCTACTGCGCCTTTTCCAAATGTTTATGGGCGCTGCTGTGGAGAAAATTTTGAGTTTAGGGCGGTATCCGAATGCGACGTGGTAAGGTGCTTACTTAAAGTTAAATCCAATGCCATCGGGATTGATGGTATACCAATAAAATTTGTAAAAATTATTCTACCATTTATACTGAGTACCTTCACACACATCATCAACCATTGCATCACAACTTCTCGGTTTCCTGAATCGTGGAAATGTGCTATGGTAAGACCCGTCCCGAAGAAACGGCTTGCAAACTCGGTCCGTGATTATCGACCCATTAGCATATTGCCCGCGCTGTTGAAAGTTTTTGAAAGGCTGCTAGCAGAGCAAATAATTTCGCACATTTCTAGAAATAACCTCTTACCACACCAATCGGGCTTTAGAGCCAAACATAGTTGTACAACAGCACTACTTAAAATTCTTGATGACATACGCATACCTTTTGATAAAAACAACTAACTCTGCTTTGTCTATTAGATTTTTCTAAAGATTTTGATTCTGTTGACCATGCGTTACTTTCTTATAAACTTAAAACATATTTTGGATTTGCCTACAGTGCTTTGATGGTAATGGAGAGTTACTTAACAGGAAGATCACAACTTGTTAATACTGGTTGCGAAATTTCGGGGACCAAACACCTACCCCGAGGTGTTCCGCAGGGTTCCATTCTTGGGCCTTTGTTATTCAGTATCTTCGTAAACGATATCTTTTCGGTTTGTCAGCACATGAAAATGCACGCATATGCAGATGACATACAATTATATTTGTCTGGTAGTTTCACGGACGTAGCCAACCTCTGTCTTAAAGTAAATAATGATTTATTGTCAGTACAGAGCTGGGCCAATAATAATGGTCTCTGCCTTAATGCAACTAAATCGTTCATTTTGCCCATTTCGAAGAATAGGTCCGTTGATGCCCTTGCCTCACCAATATACATTGGAAACACGGCTTTACAAATTGTTTCTAGAATTAAAAATTTGGGTTTCGTTATCAACTCTAATCTAACTTGTGAAGACCACATCCATACAGTCATGGGTAAAGTGTATACCACTTTGCGCAATCTTAGGCAATCTGCACCTTTCACACCTCCGAATATTAGAAGAAAACTGGCCCTACAGCCTCTTTTGCCAATAATAAACTATTCAGAGCTCGTTTATAACAAGTTGGCCTCATGTTCTGCACACAAAGTTGAGGTCGCCTTTAATCATGTAACTCGTTACGTTTTCGGGTTACGAAAATTTGATCATATTTCGGCTTGGAGGTCCAAGCTATTAGGATGTAACATATTTGACTACCAAAAAGCTAGAAGTGTGATTTTTTTGTACCGCTTGATTGTCACAAAATCACCAGCATATCTTTTTGAGAAATTGACATTCACTAGGTCTCCCAGGACGAGTAATCTAGTTGTGCCTAACTTTAACTTCGTTGCTTCGACAAGGCTGTTTTTCGTCAACACCGTACGTATTTGGAACTCTATCCCAGCTGCAATTAGGAATAATGTAAACCAAAGCAACTTCAAACATATTATTTTCAGTTATTTTTCTAGTCAACAAACTTAAACTGGGCATTTATTTTATTTTTATCTTATCTTAATCTAATTTAACCAAAATTTAAAATTTAAAAAATTTAGAATTTAAAGTTTTGTAGTATTGTTTTGATATGCTTGTTTTCTAGCATCTTTTATTTATTTATTTAAATGAATTATATGAATTATGTTTGTTGTACTACAAAAGACAATTTGTCTTATTGTACTAATGTATTTTTTCCGAATAAATGAAATGAAATGAAAATGAAATGAAATGTACGAATACAAGTTGAATGGAAATGATGCTTACATTCCGTTTCAACTCGATCAGCGTCAGCTCGAACAGCCTCGCTACAAATCACGCAAATTGAATTATTCATATTTTCTGCTTCTATTCTAGAGGCATCTCGCTCTGGACTATGAGTCACGGGCATTGCAAAAAAAAGAAAACGAAAATTCTATCGGCATTATCAAATTACAGAGCTTCTCCAACCTCTGACTTATATGATAACAAAAAAAACAGTAATATACATATATTCGGTATTTAGCTGCAAATGTAAAGTTACACGTGCAATAACAAAAAAAACTTTAATCAATTGATATTTATTAAAAAGGTCGACTACTCTGTAGGGTATGTGAATAGCCGAAAGTATTATTTAATTTTTCGACAATTGCAAACGCGTTATGCTGTAATCACAATGAAAAACGCGACGGCTAGGCATTGAGTTTACAGCTTTACTCCAAAAAAAAAAATGCTGGCATATTTGTACTACTACTATGCTTCTAAATTCCTTAGTATTTCTCCGGTAAACTTCTGAAGAAAAAGTTCCTAAAGTATTTAATCTGAAAATGTAATTTCTCGAATATAGAGCGAAGGGTATTTTTTTAATATAAACCAAAAGCAAAAACTCCACTTCGGGCTAATCAAAAAAAATATGTATGAGAAAAAGGTAAAATTATAAATTATCCCAATGCTTTAATCGCTTCCAAAAGCAGATAATTTAGTGGCAAGCAATCAAGCCAACTCAATATGCTATGAATCCAAGCTTTCTTAACTGTTCCAAGTAAACAATAAAGCGAAGTACGAGTGATGCAGTAACAGTGATAAGAGATTGGAAAATTAGCGCTCAGATTCCGAAATAATCCAGAAACTCTGCAAATCCTGCCTCTTTTAAACCTCCTAACTGTTAGCGCAACAGCAAAATTTAAAGTCAAAGAAATTTAGTATTCAATGAGCGATAATCTTAGCGAGTCAATGTAACACGCTTGTAAGCCTCCGCTTACTACATTCTATATTAATTGAGCCCAGAAATTTCTCGAGCCTTTCTCGTTGATCGGGCTTCGGAGGTATTCTGGTCCAATCTTGAGGGGCTTCTAGATCTTCCGGCCCCACGTTGGGCGCCATTCCTTTTCTGTAACGAACTTCTCCTCACACTGCAACTTAAACTAGAGAAACCTACGAAGGTGCGTTCGGATCGAAGCGGAGTGGCACACCTAGCTCTACTTCAGCTTAGCTCAGGGAAAATGGGAGTGGATTTGCTTCATCCTTGCGCAGCGAAGTTGTACAAAAAGATTTAAATTGTATGCCAAAAACCAAAAAAAATCAAAACCAAAACGAAACCAGCGAAATGCAAACTGCAGCCAAACAAACACAAAAAATCTATTAAAAAAAACAGCCTGCGATTAACTGTCTTGAAAATCTGGGTACATGGAGTAGTTTGCGAAAGCAAATGCCGAGGGGGAAAAAAAGGTGGAAAAATCCCCCCTGTCTATACCCACTTAACCTGTTAACCTGGGAGAGATATTCGTTTAGGTTAACCCTATTTATACTTACGTCATTTCAGTTTATAATATACCTACATTTCGTCATCGACCAAGAAAAGGTTAGTCGTTCATTTCAATATTCAAGTTTTTACATTTTATTCAATCCATATCTAAACTAAAGTTTAAGTCCTACGCCTACATCAGAATACTTAGAAAATTAGCATCCGCTTTGTGAATGTTTAGGAATTTAATTTCAGCAATTCGCAAGTATCCAAAAAAAACACTATTAGCCTAATATTTAATATTCGCAATTTTTCTTTTCCGAATTCAACGCTATAAAAAAAAACGATAGTAAACCAAAATGTCTCCTTTAAATGGAAATATAGGTCTAAGTAATTTTAGTTAATTGTGCAAAAAAAAAACTACATCAAAATCAAAATTTAAAAAGAATCAAGCACGATATGTTCGAAAGCCAGTATGTATGTCGATCGAACATTTTATGTAAGTCATAAACCTTACTACGTCTACATAACATCAGTATGTTCGATCCGAATACATATTTTGGCAATTTTTCTTAGTTGCAAGATTAGGAAAGATTACTTACTTGCATTCAGCTATTCCATCGATGCAACGGTGGGCCCAGCGACGACGACGTTGTAGATGATGCCTTCAAATAAATAACAAGTGAACTAGGTTGCACAAGAACAACTAGTTCGGAATCATTAAAAAGGTAATCAGGGTCGAGCGACTAGTACTATCGGAACAACTTATATGGGATTTCTTTTCATAATTACGTCGGTCAACAAGTTACCTTTTTCAAACACACACACTCAGAGGCATGCCCAAAAGCACACAAGGCAATACGCCTCGCCATACTTAGTCAGAAATGATGTAAAATCTTTGCTCACAAACTGACTGCCATTATCCGAAACTATAGTTTCAGGCACACCAAAGCAATCAAATATACTTTCTGTTGAAGACATGAGCCCAAATTTAATTGACCTATAAATTGTAGTATACAATGATTTCACAAAATTTATTTGTAACATGAAGTATTGAAATATTAACTATTTTTAAGATACTTACCTTTTGCTAAAAATACTTACCTAATGAAATATTAACTATTTTTAAGATACTTACCTTTTGCTAAAAATACTTACCTAATGAAATATTAACTATTTTTAAGATACTTACGTTTGCTAATATACCAACCTTTTGCAAAAATACTTACCTAATGAAATACCCGGCAAATGTGTTAAAATACTTACCTTAATGAACCACCCTCTTAAGAAAGAATTTATAAATTTTTGTGTATTGTAAGTACCGTGCACTCAACTTTGTACATTCCTTTTACATACATACGAACATATAAATAGTTACCGTTTCCTAGCTGCGCAGGAGGCTGAAAATTTTACGGCTTAATATGTAAGTTTAGTTCGCTAATTACCGTCGATCGATCCGCCACTATTCGCAGAATATTTAGTGCTAACAATTGTGAAAGTTTTAGTGATTTTACCATACAAATTAGGATAGAGAAATCAAAGTGATTTGTTTATATTGGCTGTATGAGTCACATCATTAAATAAAGCAGTTTGTGAATTTTTAAAGGAAGTGTAGTGGTTTTATTTGTGAAAAGTGAAGAGGGAAACCCACTCCATATACCCAAAGCGTATCCATTCTTATCCATGGTCCTTTGACGCCATTGGAACCAGCGACATAAAAAAGTGAAAAAAAGGATATAAATCCAAAAGTTAAAAACAAAAAATTCGTTACAAAAATACATAGTGGAAAAAGAAGTGCAAAACATATATTAAATTAAAAAGTTTAAATACAAATACACATACCCGTGGTTTACATACCTACATACGTGCATACTTACCTTATAACCCTAACCGGTAAAAAGAAAATTTAAAGAAAAATTTGAAGAAAACAACATAAACGTACAAATTAATAAAGATATAAAATACTTACCCGGTACGCGGCGCGCATATAAAGAAATAAAAGTGCAAAAGCTATAAAAGTGAAAAATAAAAACTAAGTAAAAGTGCTAAGCTTAGAGCTACATACATACAGATACATATAAATAAAAAGTAAACGCTGAAAGTAAGAGTAAGAAAAGCTGTGAAAAAAAAAGAAAGATAATAAAAGATTAAGTAAAAAGTGCAAAAATATATACGTAAAAGGATTTAAATAAAGTGCGGCAAATAAAAGTAAAGAAAGCATATACCTATATTGAAAAAATAAATAACTTAGAATAAAGAAAAAGAACAAAAAAAGGTTTGCTTTATGAAATATTTTCCTCGAGAGGAAAAAATAAGTTAAAGTGACCCGTCTAGGGCACGGACACACAGCGTATAAACACACATACGTACAAGAAAAAGCGCTCAAAAAAGGGCGCACAGGCAAATCTGCAAAAGGAAGCAGCAGAGTTTATTATAGCCACGAGCAGTATACCTGCACAAGTGGTACGCCAACAACAACAACAACATACACAGCATACTCAGCGCAGCAAGACAGGTGACAAACAAGAGTACCGAGGATGCCAAAGTAAGTACACTTTTGCACAAAAGTAAAATACGCATAATATACCCAAGTACAGCAAAATACTCCCTCCGCGATCGGTATATTAAACCGTTCGTTTTTTATCAAAAAAACCGCATTACCTTGTTATATAAGCAAAAAGGTACAGTCTCACCTTAGTTCCCCCTTGTTCGGGCATGTACATATGTGTAAAGCATAAATTAAAAGTCAAGCGGTAAACTTCATCCAGGAAATCCCGTAGCGGCAACCCAAAAAGCTGTACTTGGTACTCACACATAAATACGTATACCAAGAATAACCCACATATACTCTCCTATTTATTCTACTTCCGCCTGAATATTACTCTTTCACCAAAGTTAGTTGCTACCCAAACTAATTAACCGTTGCCCGTTGCACTTTTTCCGCAGCGGCGAAACACCCATACTTCTCAAATAAGCACTACTCAACGTTAATATAAACTCCTCCCACTAATTTTGGAAAAAATTACACCCAAAGAATAAAATTCGGTTTGTGTTCGAAAAAATAAATTTTTTTTCGATACCCCCTAATATAAATTTGGCTTACACGGATACTAGCCCTCATTACCCACAAAAACCAATTATATATAACACAATAAAATTCGTAAACCTTTGCTCCACAAAATCCATACTAAAAATTGCAACACCCTAATCTAATTTGTTGCTTTGCGCAAACAAAACTTCTACGCCCAAAGTGATCGAAACTCCACCCACTCCTTTTATTATTTCTCTTCGCAGCGCATAAATATACATATACGTACATACACTTGTACTTCTAAGCGCTAAGACAAGTATTTTCCAAGAATATTGTCACTCAAACCAATCTTTTGGGTATTCTCATTGCTGCACATATTTACACACACCCACACATACTTGTACTTAGAAGCGATAAGACAAGTAGTTCCCACCCTCATAAGCCAAAGCGCTCATCATCCACTTGCTTAAGCAAATTCCGCTATACAATTTAGTACAGTGGGCCTGAGCTTATAAAAAACAAAATAAATTTACAGTGAGCTAAAACTGGTACAATCTTAAGATTTTAACACCCAAATTTAAATTTTAAAATGACGGAAAAGCAGGAAAAACCCAAAACCCTAACGGCACCGGCAGGCATACCCGGTCAAAATCCCAGTCCGATGATGAGGAATACAGCAGGATCGAGAAAAAATTCCTCTTCGCAATCAACAAGTTAGAAAAATTCTGCGGAAAGTGGTGGGGGATAGCGGAGACGGATCACTCTGAAAGCAGTCTCAAGACGTATTTGGAGGAACTCAACAAACTTGTAGATGCGGTAGAAGCCGCATACGAAGCGGTACACCTGGGCAGAACTGAGGAAAAATCCAGGACGGCATGCGAAGAGACATACGACGGCACTCTCGACACAGCGATGCACACAAAGCTCAGGATCAACGAGTTGATTAGCACCCACCAGCCTAATCAACAAACAGTAAACCCCATACAACAAAGCCATACCCCCTCTCAGCATCAACCCTGTCTAAAAGTCCCCGCATGTGACACCGAAATCTTCTATGGTGGATATGAAGACTGGCCGTCCTTCCGGGATATGTTTACCGCGGTCTACATAAATCACCCTAAATTGTCTCAGGCCCAGAAACTGTATCACCTGAGGGCAAAAACCCGTGGAAAAGCAGCCCTTATTATTAAAAAATACCCCCTTAACGACCAAAACTTTGACTTGGCCTGGGGAGCACTCAAGTCCCGCTACGAGAATCGTAGAATTCTCGTAGACAATCAATTAAAAACCCTATTTAATATGCCCACAGTTTATTCTGAAAATGGTGAAAGAATTCAAGAAATTCAAACCACCATAAATAACTGTATCTCGACCCTAAATGCGAGCGATGTCTCAACTGATAACTGGGACCCCATCCTCGTATTCTTATGCTCATCAAAACTACCTGATGAAACCCTGGCATTGTGGGAACAATCACTCGACTCTAGGAAAGAACTCCCACTTTGGTCGGAGATGGACAAATTTCTCACGACAAGGTACGAAGTAGTAGAAAGACTTGGTACGTATAGGCCGAGCAAAACCCGTAACCCCAACTCTAGCTTCACCCACAGATCCTCAACACCCCAAAACTCATCGAACTTTAGGAATAAGACCCAAACATTCCATGTGGACTCAAAGAGGCAACCCTCAT